>NW_027224264.1:5425000-5532500 GCF_023699985.2 Odocoileus virginianus | reverse complement strand
TCTAGTATGGGGTCTAAAACTCAGATTTAACTCAGCAAGCATTTGCTGAGAACCAGTCCCAGCGCTGAAAGTAAAAAGTGAAAGTGAAAGTCGCTCAGTCATGTCCAACTCTTTGTGAGCCCCATGGACTGTACAGTCCATGGAATTCTCCAGGCCAGAATACTGGAGTGGGTAGCCTTCCCTTCTCCAGGGGATCTTCCCAACCCAGGGATTGAACCCAGGTCTCCCGCATTGCAGGTGGATTCTTTACCAGCTGAGCCACAAGGGAAGCCCAAGAATACTGGAGTGGGTAGCCTATCCCTTCTCCAGGGGATCTTCCCAACCCAGGAATCGAACCGGGGTCTCCTGCATTGCAGGTGGATTCTTTACCAACTGAGCTATGAGGGAGGGGAATGCAGAGGTGAAGAAGACACCAGTGTGAACTGTGTGTACCTTCCGGTGTGGGCCAGAGTCGGGGCGGGGGATGTGGGAGAGGACCAGAGAGGATGGCTAGGTCATCTATATAAATAACCATAGTTCAAAGCCAGTGTGAGAAGCCAGGTACCCCAGACTTGGAGCCTCCTCCGTGTCTGGGGACCCAGGCTGGGCTCTGGTCAGGATTCTACCCCTGGACAGAGGCCTGCCCTGAGATTTGGGTGAACAAGAGGGATGGGGAGACCCAGTTCCTGTGTGAACCACAGGTGGCAAGCATGTAGTGCTGTGATTTGTTGGGTTCCAGGACAGGATGGCATTACTGAAGGCCACCCCCAGATGCCCCTCTAACCCCCCTACTTGCCATGCCCACAGACCCCACCCTGAGGTCCCCCACCAAGCTCAGAAGGGCCTTGGGCAGCCTTCTCCCCTCAGGCTTGGGCCTGACCCCAACCCAGGCTTGGTTCTCTCTCCAGGATTTCTAAGCTGCAAAGAGATTTCTGGCTTCACTGCCAATTTATTCCCTTTGTGGTTTTCAGGCTGAAAACTAGTTCTGCAGGGGAGAAAAGAAACTCATGCAAGGTACCCAGAATCCCATGAGCGCTTTCCTAGGGGTCAGGGGCTTTTCTCATCAACACCAACCTGCCTGCAAATCTCCAGCCGCTGAGTCTTGCATGGCCTGTAATAGCGGCCTCTCCGCTTATGCCCTGTAGCTCGGACCCCAGCGCTGGTTGCCAAGGAACTGCTGGTCGGGGTGCTTATGACGGTTCTGACCTCATAGGAGTCGCTGAGTTTCAATTCAACAGACATTTATTAACACCTACTGTGTGCCCAACCCTTGCTAGGCGCTGTGGGGGAGACAAGGGAAGGGGGTGGCGGGAGATGACTAAGACGTTGAAAACAATCAGAGGCGAGGACAAGCTGCCAGGACTGTGGCTGGTCAGGTGCTAAATTGTGCTCCTTGGAGCAGGGGCCAGAGGCAGCCGGGCTTGGAGATCAGCAGCTGGAGGAAGAGGGAAGACAGGCTTTGTGCGGCCTCGGCTCTGAGCTAGACCTTGAAGGGGTGGGGCGGTGTAGGGGAGATCCAGCTAGGCAGAAAAGGGAGAAAAGCTGCCTTTCTCTTCCCTGGCTGCACACTGACCTTCGAAGCCTCGGTAATCATTTGGCGAATGCGTGTCCCATAAAAGATCAGGACAGCCAGTGTGGGTGGCTCGGTGCAAAGCCCGAGCTCCACTCGGGGGGATACACAAAGTGGAGAGCCCAGCGCGGATGGATGCGACACAAAGGGTGGCCAGGCTTTCCCAGGCGGAGGAGATTTCATTTTGAACTTCCCCCATCCCGTCCCCCCACCACGCGCAGGCCCTGGAGGGGAGAGAGGAGGAAAAGAGGCGGAGGGCACCAAAGGGACAGGATGACTACCCTGCCACAGGTGTGCATAACCAGCACCGACTGGTTGAGTCTCACTTTCCCCAGCGTCCTGGGATTTCTCTGGCAGCCCAGAGGTTCAGGTAGAGGATGGAGATTTTCATTTTCTCAGCCAGCCAAGAGCTAAAAGGTCTAGATAGTCCCACATGTTTCTGTCCGGACCCCCTGGGCAAGGGCAAGGACTAGCTGTGTAGTTGTTCTGTGACTTTTGCATCTCTTCTGGCTGGATGCAATGGGGAGACTTGATCCTTGTTGGATTTAACTGGATGAAAACACCTGGACACACGTATACCACCCCCCTCCCCACCCCAGGGATCAGTCTTCCTCTCTCTGCCCTCTGGGCATGCGCCCTCCCCAGCCAGCGCGTTGCAAAACCACAGAGACACACCAGAGTGCCCTGACTTCTCATCTGGGGAAACTGTGTCCTAAGGTGAGTTTCTTGGCAGAGACCCCACCCAGCCTCCTCACCCAGGGTGATGAAGAGGGTCAAGCAGTAGGGAGCAGCACTTTCCCTGGCAGATGCAAGAGGGTCGGCCAGGGAAAGTGCCAGAACATTTCTCAGCCAGACCAACAAGAAGAAAGAGGTTAAACAGCTTGCCCAGACTGAGGAAGCTTTGCCCTAGGTTCCCATCTTCTCGAGTCCCAGTGCTGCCATTTCTCACTTCTCACTCTACCTGCCCTTCCCAAAGCTCCCTTCCTCTTCCAGTGGAGCCCTATATTCTTCTCAAGAATGCTATTCTGTGGTATTGTCCCGAGGAGGAAGAGCACAGGCTCTCTGCATTCATATCCCAGGCCTGTCACTTAATGGCTGTGTGACTATGGACTGATCACGTAATCACTCTACGTCTCAGTGCCCGCCTCCCAGGGTTGGAGTGAGGGTTAAATGAAATAATGCCCGTAAAGCACTGTGCATGATGTCTGGCACACGGAAACCACCCAGTAAGTGTGAGCTGCTATTATTCTGTGGCTATTATTGTTGTTGTTGTTGTTCTTATCGTTTCCTCCTCCCACACCCTTGACTTTACCAGGCTCCAGGGATCAACTACTTCTCTGGCAGTGCTGGCAGGGAGCGCAGTGCTCATTCATAAAAGGAAGAGGGAGATTTTCTACATCTTTGTGCTAACTTTTTGTTAACTCTGCCATCACACAAGATAAAGAGGGATGTGGAAGAAGGGGTGTGTGTGTGTGTAGTAAAATCTTTCTGATTTAAAAAAATCAGAATAAAATCTTTCTCTTTACTAAAGGCAGTGCTGTAGGAAAGAGCAGAAATCAAGTCTTGAACATTTTTATTAACTTTGCCATCTTTATCTTGTCACCATGTTCATCTCGATATTCATTCGCTGCAGGAATAAGAGTGAATTTGTTCCTTTGAGAGGAGGCCTCATGTTCCACCCCCTGGCAAGTATTTAGCAATCATCAGTTTGTTGTTCTTACACTACTGAGTGCAGAATTCTGGGAGCGGACTGGCCAACCACTGCTCACTTTCTCCCTTCTTTCACTAGAACTGAGCTCAGCCTTGGGTTGGGGCTGGGACCCTGCCTTTGCCTAGAAGAGTTCCTGGGGGGCTGGGAGGCCATTCCCATTCCAAAGGCCTCCCAGAAAGTAACTTGGAGTTTCCATCTGCTCACAAATGGGTTGTGTTTGCTTGAGGTGCCTGTGGCCACCCACAGGGGCAGAGGCCCTAGACCACCCTTGAACCACCTCTGAATCACTTCACTCTGTCCCTTGGTCCCCGCCCCTAGGCCTTGAGGGATGGGAGAGTGGGCAATTAGTCTTAACCTCCCCAGATTCCTGATGACCTGATAACAAGGAGGTACTTAAGACATAGATTTAGCAGATAATGCCTTTTTTCCATAATGCCCCCAGAGAGGCTAGTTTAGCTCTACTGATTCTGTGAGAATCCATGCACAGAAAACACCTGTCTCATTAAGTGACCACTGTCTTGGCGCCACCCTGATCCTAAAAAAACATAGTAGGTCCAGGCCCCTGTGGGCCTAAACCCGACTCTGGAGCTCTGGTCATACACATGCACTTAGCTTCACAGCAGGCAAGAGCTGAAGTGCCAACAAGCCTGTGGCACTTAAGGTTTGGAGAATAGGTGATAATGGGTTCAAGGAGGGCATACCTAGAGGAAGATCTTTCTTCTCCCTCCTTAGCTTAGTTGGGGAAGGCTTCCTGGAGGTGAGAGGGCACATGGCCTTTCAAAAGAGGAAAGAGAGCACATTGACTGAGTTCTAGGGGCCTTCCAGGCTCGGTGGGACAATGAAGTAGGCATGAGAGTGAGCCAAAGATAAAAGAACAAAACACATTCGAGTCAGCACACTCAGTAACTTCCCAGGTTCAGAATTCGTCTCCACGGGTGGCACCAAGGAATGTGTTTTCCAGGAAAGCATGCGTATTCTTGCTTCTTTTGTCTTCTCTGCTGTCATATGGTGATATTACTGCATTTTATTATTTGCTAAAATTACATAGTAAATGCCGTTGTTATTTTACCCAATCTGAGGACCTTTTTCTTTCTCTTTTACAGTTTTATTGAGGTAATGTTGACACACAATAAACTGCACATATTTAAAGTGTATGACTTGATAAGTTTTGACATGTGTGTATACCCATGAAACTTATCACCCCCGAGAGTTTCCTTGCGCCCCTTTGCAATCGTTTCTCGTCCTGAGCAACTACTTATCTACTTTCTGTGACTGTCGATTAGTATGCATTTTTTAATTGAAATGTACAGATCTTCTTTGACTTATGATACAGTTACATCCTGATAAACCAATCAGAAGTTGAAAATACATCTAATACACCTAACCTACTGAGTGCTATAGCTTAGCCTAGCTTACATTAAATGTGCTCAGAACACTTATATTAAATTAGAGTTGAGCTTGAATAAAACTTGTTGTCCATGTGTAATGTAGAAGTAGTTACCTTCTAAAGAGTCTTGGGTAGAATGATGACTAAGATTATTAATGGTTTAGGAGCAGTATTTCTCCACAGTGGCCTTACCCACAAGGATATTTGTTACAGTTACCTTAATTTGTTACCTTGTTACCTTAATTCTAGCCAAGAGTAAGTCCCTTTTTGTATGTGTTTTTATAGAAAATAAATAACTTCTGATTGACTCATAAAAAAAATAAAATAAATTAGAGTTGGGCAAAATCATCTAACACAAAGTCTATTTTATACTAAAGTGTGGAATATCTCATGTACTTTATTGAATACTATTGTTGACGTTGAGTCACTAGGTTGTGTCTGACTCTTCATGACCCCATGGACTGCAGCATGCCAGGCTCCTCTGTCCATCACTATCTCCCAGAGTTTGCTCAAATCCATGTCCACTGAGTTGGTGATGCTATCTAACCATCTCATCTTCTGTCACCCCCTTGTCCTCCTGCTCACAGTCTTTCCCAGCATCAGGGTCTTTTCCAATGAGTTGTCTCTTCACATCAGGTGGCCAGAGTATTAGTGTTGAGTGTCTCATCTAATGTATTGAACACTGTACTGAAAGTGAAAAACAGAATGGTTGTCTGGGTACAGAATGGTTGTAAGTGTATTGGTTGTTTACCCTTGTGATCACAGAAGATCAAAATTCAAAATTTGAAGTAGGGTTTCCAGTGAATATGTAACATTTTTACGCCATTGTAAAGTTGAAAAGTCTTGAGTGAACCATCGTTAAGTTGCGGACCGTCTGTATTTGACATATAACATTGTGTAAAGTTAAGGTGTACAACATGGTAATTTGATATGATTATATATCATAGTGATAATTAGCAGTTCTATCGTTGCATAATTATCCTCTCTATTTAGTGATTGGAATGATTAAGTTCTAGTCTCTTACCAAGCTTAATGATTGTTAATACAATATTGTTGTTTACATTTACTACACTGTGCATTTGAGTTCTAGGGCTTATTCAGTACTGACCGTAATAGTTTGCATTTTCTAGAGTTTTATATAAGAGGTATCATATAGAATGTATTCTCTCCTTGTTTGGCTTCTTTCATCCAGCACATTTATTTTAAGATCCATCCATGTTGTTTTCTACATCAATATTTCATTCCATTTTATTGCTAAGTAGAATTCCATTGTCTGGATAATACCATATACTGTTGATCTGTTCATCAGTTGATGGACATTTGGTGGTGGTTGTGATTTTTTTCTAGTTTTTGGCTATTACAAGCAAAGCTTCAGTGAACATCTTTGTACAAATCTTTCTATGGCTATATGTGTCTTTTTCTCTTGGTCAAATACCTAGGAGTGGAATGGCTGGATCATATAGTAGTTGTAGGTTCAACTTTTTAAGAAACTATCAATCTGTTTTTCAAAGTCATTGTACCATTTTACATTCCCATCAGCAATTTATTAAAGTTCCACTTGCTCCACATCCTTGCTAACACTTGGTGTGGGCAGTCTTAGAATTTTAGTCATTCTAACAGGTGTGCAGTGGTATCTCATTGTGGTTTCAATTTGTATTTCCCTAATGACTGATGATGTAGAACATCTTTTCATGTTGTTATTTGTCATCTATATATCTACTTTGGTGATGTATCTATTCAATTTTCTGCCTGTTTTTAATTTACTTTTTTGTTTTCTTGTAGTTGAGTTTTGAGAATTCTTTATATCATCTAGGTAGGAGACCTTTATCAGATACATGCTTTGCAAAGAGTTTGTCTGAGTATGTGCCTTATCTTTTCATTCACTTCACAGTGAAGAGCAGAAGTTTTTAATTTTGATAACGTCCAATCAATCAATTTTGACTTTTATGGATCGTGCTTTTGGTGTTGTATCTTGGAATGCTTTGCTTAGCTCTAGGTCTCAAATATTTTGTCTTACAGTTTCTTTTAGAAGTTTTATAGATTTAGGTTTTACATTTTGGTCTTCGATCAATTTCAAGTTAATTTTTCTCTGTGGTGAGCCATACAAATCCATTCGATTTCTTTTAAAATATGGGTATCCAGTTATTCCAGCACCACTTGTTGAAAAAGCTATCATTAGTCTATTACAGTTGTCCTTTCATCCAGCTTATATGAGCTTATTTCTGGACTCTATATTCTGTTCTGTAGATTGATCTATTTGTTTATCTTTATGCCAATACCAATTGTTTTGATTACTGTAGCTTTATAATCATTCTCGAAATCAGATAGTATTAGTCCCCCAACTTTGTTCTTTATCCAAGTTGTTTTTGGGACTTCCCTGGCAGTCCAGTGGTTAAAACTCCAAGCTTTCAATGGAGGGGACCTGAGTTCGATCCCTGGTTGAGGAACTAGAATTCCATATTCTGCATGGCACAGCCAAAAAAAAAAAAAGAACAAAGAAACCAAAGTTGTTTTGCCTATTTTAAGTCACTTGCAATTCTATATGAATTTTAGAATCAGATTGTCAATATAATTTTTCATTGGTATATTGTTGTTTAGTCACTAAGTTGTGTCTGACTCTTTTGCACCCCATGGACTGTAGCCTGCCAGGCTCCTCTGTCCATGGAATTTTCCAGGCAAGAATACTGGAGTGGGTTGCATATAAGTTTCAGGTGTACAACATAGTGATTCACAATTTTTAAAGGTTATACTCCATTTATAGTTATTATAAAATATTGGCTATATTCCCTGTGCTGTACAATATATCCTTATAGATTATTTATAATATCATGTTCTTTTAATACTTGAGAATTTATTCTATTTACAATAATAGTTATAACAGATATGTTTAGCTGTGCTATTGTGATCTTATTTTATAATCATGGATGAGCCTAATGCTACTGTCATTTTTAGAAGATGCTTAATCTTTTCATTGATACCCTTCAGTAAAGAGTTCCTTAACCTTACCATGCATTTGCAAAATAGGACCATTTATTATTTGCCCTTTGTTTATACCTATTTTTGGTGCGGTGTTCCATGATTATCATTTTCTAGATGCCAGTCATATCCCTTTTCAACCTTGTCCGTCTAGCAAACAAAAGGCCTCTTTAAAAAAAAGTTATCTTTGAATCCCATTCTCTTGAATCATTTTGGATGGGGTGGAGAGGGAGGTGGGAGGGGGGACCGGGATGGGGAATACATGTAAATCCATGGCTAATTCATTTCAATGTATGACAAAAACCACTGCAATGTTGTAAAGTAATTGGCCTCCAACTAATAAAAATAAATGGAAAAAAAAAAAAGAACTGATCCAGTGTTTTGAAGTCTTTCCTGAGGGTTCAGTGATCAGACCAGCACCCAATATTCACGGGGTAGAAACACTGTGGTTTGTACAAAGAGAGAGTGCTTTGATGATGACCTGATTGATCAACTGCCTTCTTGATGATGTTTGGAATAAATGAGTCTAGCTGGTATGTGTTTTCCTTAGTAGAGGCCTGGAGCAAGGGAAGACAAATAATATTTGAGCCTGGGGCCCTTTGCTCCCTAATTCTATTCCTATCCCCACCCCTAGACTATAGCCCTCAGATCTAGCAGAACTCGGGGTCTCTATTCCAGAGATTTCGCTTGGGCTGAGAATTTACATGGGCTTAGTTCATGAATGCCCAGACCTGTGTTAGAGTCAGGAGAAGATAAAATAGACCTTGATCCCATGAATTTTACAGCCTGTTGGGGAAATAAGACATACACATGAAATAATTAAAGAGCAATTCGAGATTGCCTGGATTAAGAGATCTTGTGCTGGAATTTAAGGGCTCTGGGAGTTTAGAAGGGGGCCTCATGGGTGTGGACACTAGTTATCAGGGCAAAACCAGCTCCATGGATTTGGGGAACTTGGTTGGGACCTTGCTGGATGGGCACTGTTTGATTAACTAAAACAGAGCAGCGAGGGCCTGGCAGGCCTGAGAAACTCCGTGAATGAGCCTGGAATGTTCCCTCAGGGGACCATGAGGAGACCACTGGGCTTGAAGCCCAGGCTTGAGTTGGGAAATCATGGGAAACGAGGCTGAGTAGGTAGGGTGGGGTCAGACTGTGAAAGACCTTTGGAAACCAAGCAGATGAGCTTGGACTGTAAAGCCCTGCTAAGCATGGCTGGTGTGGCCACAGCCATAGATCTAAATGTGTGCCCTGGAGTAGGAGCTGGCGCCAGCTCAGAGGCTGGGGGAGGAGCTCGGCAGAGGCAGGGCCCTGACTGGAACTTACTCTTCCTCATGCCCAGTCAAATGGGCTTTCTGCTGCCCCAGGCCTGGTTAGCTTTTCAAAGACTTTCACATCCCCTCTATACAGCTTCCCAACAGAAACTACAGGCATGGGGAGGAGATGGGGAAGGCCTGCTCCAGGGTTAATGGTATGACGGGAGGCAGAGTCAGCAAGAAACACTCCCTCGCTCACCTGCCCCCCTATTAACCCGCAGAGCCACTCCTTAGGTTAAAGCAGGGTAGCTCCAGATGGCCTTTTAAAATGAAAATGTGTTGAGGAGAGAGGTGACACATTAACCCAGTATCACACATTAACACATTAACACTAAATGGTTTATTATTTTTGAGTGGTGGGAAGCTGTTCCTGGGGAGGTGGGATGACCTGTGGAGCCCCGACTGCTACTAGGGTCAGTAAGCTTGTGAGAAGCTCTGAGTAGCATGAAATCTATGGTGGAGGGGGGCGGGGGAAGCCCGGGGCTGTGAGAGCCATGTGACATGGCATGCCTGTGGTTACATAGCCCATTAATGGCAAAATTGCCTGAGCAGAGTTTTTCCAAACTTTCCCACCCAAGTGCCCCAAACTATTAAATTCTATCTCAGAGACCTAGAAAAACACAGTTTCACAAAAGTTCTTTGAAGTATGGCATTTTTTTTCTATACCGTGAATGCCTGCAATCTACCGCCTGAACATATTTTAATTGACTTCTCAGTGAAGCGCCCGAAAGATGAGGGAGGATCCGGGTTTGGATTGTGGCTTTGATTCTGGCTATGGGGATTGGTCAGCTTTAGCAAGCGGGCTCTGTCCCTGTGGGAGCTGCCTAGGGACAGGTCAGAACTTGAAGTTTCAAGGTTTTAGCCCAAAGTGCTGGAAAAGAAATCCATCACCTCTTGATGTTCATTCACCCATTGTCCCCCACTGTCTCCTTCCTTGATTCAACCTCATTTAATGGAAAAATTTAAGCCATTGTACTCTGAGGGGAAGTCATTGGACTTGCTCAGTGGTTAGCTCAGTGGTTAGCCTTTGGGTGGGCAACCAGATCCCAGGATGAGCTGGAGACAACAGTGGAACCCAGGAGGCCCCCAAGTCTGTGCCCACAGTTTCCCTAGCCTTCCCTCCTCCACAGACTCAGTCTGCACGCCTCCTCCCCCGCCTCACCTGGAGCACAGAGTACTCCAGTTAAAAACGGTACACCCTCGGAGCCTCCCACCCTTGTGCTGCCCCCTAACCCCCGCACTGCTTATTTCTGGGTGGCTGAGAACAGAAGAACTGTCGGTGGAGGCTCTCCAGGCCAAACTTGGCCGCCTCTGAGCCCGAGGGCCTCATTTCTATCCCCATAGCCTGCAGATAGAGACCATGACAATAGAGAGAGAATGCCTGGCCCAGGTGGATGACTCGCTATGAATATTCAGGTCTCACTCTGGCAGGCTGCAAGCCTTCATCCACACCCCCTACCTGCCTGCGGTGGGGAGGGGATGTAGGGGTGCCTGCCTGGAGTGACGAAACCACAGCAGGTAGGGCCCTGGGCGGGGCGGGCTGCGCCGGGCGGGGCGGGGCAGCCGACTGGGTGAGGCCCAGATTCCCCAGGCTGATAAGGCAGCCTGTAAACACCCAGCAAGAGGAAGGGGCAGAGGGCAGGCGACCAGATGGCAGGAGAAGGGGGAAACCGGAGCCCAGGCCTAGCTGCAGGAAGTGGGGCTTGATGTGGAAACATCCTGTCCAGCGGGGACTAGATTGGTGGCCGGCAGCGATCGCTCCCTCCACCGCGGAGGCAAGCTCCCGCGCCAACTGGGGGTGGCCTGGGAGCTCGGCCAAGAACCTGGTTCACGACATCCCCAAAGGATGTGTTTAGTGGATCTCATGAAGGGTTATTCTACCACCTAGCACTGCGGGTGGGCAGGGGCAGCGGGTGGGGAGGAGTGATATCAGGTCCGAGCCACCCCCATCCCCCCATAGAGAAACGGAGCCGCGGAGTCCTCAGAGAGCTTGTGACTTTCGCAGCTAAGTCCTGGTTGTCACCATGTCTGTGAGGAGCATCAGCTGGAACACCTAATCACAGCCAGCTCCCTGCAGCACTCCAAGAAAAATCTGGTATTCGACATGCCGGTCTCTTCCATTCTGCAGTGCTTTATAATGAGAACTGCAAAGGGTCAGAGCTGGTGGAACCTTTTGTAAAGGATCACCAAACTCAACTCACTTCACTTAACAAATGGGGATGCTGGGGTTCAGAGAGGGGCAGGGACCTGGCCATGCTCATGGAGACCTAGGTTAAAGGCCCAGCTCTAGAGCATTTTCTACTCCTACCCTGTTGCTTAAGACCCCGCCACCACAGGGGGCACCATGCATAGGGCTGCCTTGCACACTCACAGAACTTCAGCAGTTACGGTTGCTCAGGGTTATGCGGAGGCTGATGGGAGGAAGAGAGCCTTGGCGTCAGAGTAAGAAGACCTGGAGTGTGGCCTGAGCAGTTCTAGCTTCATCACCCCATAAAGAAACTCTATACCCATTAGCAGTCACTTGCCCTTTTCCCCCAAACCCTAAGTCTCAATTTTGAAGAGACACTTGTTATAGAAGTGTTTTGAGGGGAAAAAAAAACCCAGAAAAATTTAAAAAGAGAAAACCCTAGCAATATTGTTTAGGCAGATGCGCTAACCCAGCTTACCGGGGACTTATTTGTGAATAGACCTTACCACAGAGAATAGGGTGGGCCCAACAATAGGCCCCAGGCCACAGACCTGGCACCTATGAGGTGTTCAGCTCTGACTTTCCATAAATGTTTGAGTAAACAGGTGAACCAACACCCTGAGATAAGAACCCAGACTTAAATTATGTGTAAGTCAAGAGCAAGTGTGTGTTTATGGGGTAGGGACCATGCCTAGGCCACTCCGGGTCTGGAACCAAGAACTCTCTGGAAACAGGCTTCTAAGGTACAGGACTCCTTCATCACCAGAAACTTCATCACTCCTACTCCACAGTACTTATCCTCCACAAGGGCTCAACTCGTCTCCATTTTGGTGCATCTTTGCCCAGGATAGGTTTCACTTATCACATGGAGCCTGAAGGGAAGGATCTCACAGGGGCTCTGAGCCTTCAATACTGGGTATAGAGTTAGGGCATAGGGCATAGGGCATAGGGTATAGAGTATAGAGCAGATGGTCGCCAGCATGGGGCCGCGTGGGAAGAGCACAGACATCGAGGTCACACAGACCTGGGTTTGAGTTCTGCCTCCATTCTTGACAGGCAGTGTGACATTGGTCATGTTACCTCATCTTTTCTAGGACTCACTTGTGCTGTTTGTAAAATGGAACTATTAAAACAGGATTACTACCAAAATACATGTAACTGAAAACAGTTCAAAGAGCACAGTAGTTGGAAATAAGCCTGACTTCAAACCTAGGCTCTGCCATTGACTAGCTACTTTGGGATGTTGTAAGAATGAAAAGAGATAGCCTATGGAAAGTGCCTGGCGTGACATCAAGCCCACGCTCTTACCCGGTAGATGTAAATCCATGCTGTCCTGTCTCCCTGTAATGGTTACTGTTTGGTCCCCTGCCCCAGAAGCAGAGGAAGCAGCCCGGAGTGATATCCGAGGGCACAAAAGGAAAACCTTGCCCGCTTTAAACAAGTACCCATGCCCCCCTGCCCCTCCCGCCACAGGCCATGGCTGAGGCCACGGCGGCCACACCCGCCACCCTGGGCCCAGCCCTAGCTCAGATTGGTGCCAACCCCGCAAGCGCTGGCCCTGAGCTGGCAGCAATCTCAAGTGCTTCCACCTCCTCCGCCCAGTCAGATGTGCTTTCCAAACACGTGCCACCAGCTCTGAGTCGGGCTCGTAACCAAGCCCTGGCCCTGGGTTTGCACTGCAGATGTAGGGAGGGGCTGGCAGTGGCCCAGGTGCACGTCCAGATGTTGTCTCTGACACTTCCTTCGCATCTTCCATACCAGCTGTGAAGCAGTATTCACTCCAACTCACGGGGCGGAGCAGGCAGTCCCCTCATGGGCGATGGGTCCTATGGCAGGGGTGCTGGCTCTTTTTGGCCCTGGAGGCATAGAGGGAGAGGGCAGAGGGCAAAACCAGATTGCTCTCTTGACAGAAGGCCTGCTGGGGCGGGACTCTTGGTCAAAGGCCCAAGAAGATGATCTCTCAGAGCCAAGAGAGGTAGCAAGACCATCTTTTTTTTGTTGGTCTTCTCAGAGCCATCATTTCTATGGGTCTCCTTAGCTTTGCTCACTGCTACTTGAACCTCATGGAACAGTATTAACCACAGGGGGCTGAGGTGGTTGCATCTACCCGCTATGAGGACCTCATTCCAAGCATTGAGGCTTCTAGAACCATTGTCATGTACTTCTAACCTGTCTTCAGGAGAACTAACAACTGGGCAGACGTGCAGAGCCTCAGGCGGCTACTGCTCCTCTGACCCATGGCCTTGGGTCACCTGCCCCGGTCCCTCGTGGGCACCCAGCCCCACTGCTAGGAGCCCCACCTTGTAAAGGCAACTGTGAGGCATTTACAAGTAGAAGTCACCGCACCAAATCAGCAGCGGCTATGGAATGTGATAGCTTCCTGTTCCGTCACCCAGAAAATGCCACCACCCTTGACTCGCATGTAATAGAATACTTTGCTCTCCATTGTTGCCTCTGACCCTCAGTGCTAGGGACAAAATCATGCAAAGTTATGATGTGCCATTCATTTCAGTGTCACCTGCTCCTCCGAAATAACCCCTGTGGTTGGCCTGGTTTCCCCAGGCATACTTGCTTCAACACGTCTCCCCATGTGAAGCCGCCTAAGGCTGGCCCTCAGCCCAGGTGGACATTGACCTCAGCATTTACAGCCCAGTCTTTTACCCAGCAGGCGCACTCTGCTCCTTGAGGTGATCACCTGGTGAAGTGATGAGCTCATGTCTACGTATCTGTTAACAGGAGAGGGTTTATGGAGGCAACTCCACCTCCCACCCAGGTCCTGGCTCCCCTGGCCCAAGCAGGCTGGCAGAAGAGCTGCTGGGACGTCCCCTTGTGTAGACAACTGTCTCCTCAGCCTTCCTGTGAGGGATCTTCCCCACTCACTCGCAGGGCCCCTCCCCTCTCTGCACTCTCTGACCTGTGTGGGGCAGGGGCGGGGCTGGGAGGGCCAGCAGGCCCTGAAGGGGAAACTGCTGAAACCCCTGGGACAGGAAGTGGCAGAGAGGGGCTGTTTCCTCTGGCAGAGCAGGGGTGCAGGGAGGGCTGGCCCTGTCTCCTGCCTGTCTGCCATGGCCTCTGGGAGCCAAGGAGAGCTGAGAGTCCTTCTCTCACTCTACCCACCCCTACTGCCGCAGTGGAAGCTCCTGGACCACTGAGGTGGGGGTTCCTTCTCAGAGGAGGCCGTCTTCATTTTGCAGGGAGAAGAATTCAGAGAGAAGGGTAGCAGAAGGGAAGGGTCAGGGGGGGCAGGTGGGTATAAATGAGGGGGCCCACCTGGTAGGGAAAACCACAGCTGAGGAGGGGCACCTTCTGTGAGGTCTTGTTCTGAGAGAAAATGATCAGAATGGTGCCTGCTCAAAAGTATGTGAGTTGGAAATGCAGGACGCTGCTGAGTCTCTAAATCACAGGGCCAGAAAGGGCCTGAGGCCATGCTGGCCAACCCCCATGCCACCCCCCTCCACCCCCGCCTCGTTGTGCGGCTGAGGAAACTGAGATCCACAAAGCATAAGTGACTTACTCAAGGTCACATCGTGGGCCAGAACATTCTGATGAAAATCTAGCGTTTGTATTTGATGTTCCACGGCTCCCTCCAGGCACCTCTGAGTCTGTGACATTCTTCTCTGAAAGGAACTTGATGAATGTATTCCCTCTGAAGGGGAGTGAAGCCTTTAGTCCAGGAGTCAGCAAACTTTTCTTTCAAAGGACCACACAGTAAATCATGTAGGCTTTATGGCCCATGGGAACTCTGTCACAACAACTCATGATGCAAAACCCACCCAGACAATACGTAAACGAATGCGTGTAGCTGCGTGTCAATAAAACTTTCTTTGTGGACACTGAAATTTGAACTTCATATAATACTCCTGTGGCATGAAATATCATTCTTCTTTTGATTTTTTCCCCCCAATATTTAAAAAAAATGTAAAAACCATCCTTAGCTCACCAACCACATAAAAACAGATGGTGGGGTGAATTTGGCACGTAAAGCATTAAGAAGAGGAGGTGAGGGAGGTGAGCCTTCATCAGGTGAGGGGAAAGCAGGTAAGGCTTTGAAAAGGACGTGACATTTGTTTCAGATCTTGAGTGCCGGATGGGAATCAGAGCTGCAGAAATTGGGGAAGGGCATATCAGGCCTGGGGGACGGTGTGAACAAAGGCACGGAGGTGGGGAAATAATTGCAAAAGTTAAATGTGTTCTGCACATGTGTGGCCTCATTGTTGTTTGCTAGCCCTGAGTCTCGGGCTGCTGTCTGTCCTCACCAGAGGGAAGGGTTGGCTTTTTTGAGGCTGCCTAGAGACAAGGAGGAGGGGAGGAAGAAAGGTCACCTAGGGGTCACAGCCACTAGCTGTGTGACCTTGAGCGAGTCACTTCTTCCTCGAGAACTCTGAAGCCAGATGACAGGAAGGATGGATGCGCTGATCTTTCAGGGCCCTTTTAACTTTCACATCCTGAGACTGAATCAAGGAGAGGCTTTCAGTCGTGTGGGGAGGAGCCCCGAGAGCTCACGGTGACATTGGGGCTCGAGCTGCCCTCCCTGCCTGCCCACCCCTACCCTTGGGCTCTTTTCCACCTTATCCTTTGTGCGTGGGATGCTGGACTGCCCCTTGCTTGTGCTCACCTGGAAAGTGGCCCGTAGGGGAAGGAGGCATTTGGAAGAAACAGCAGGTCTCAACCTGGAGCCACCCCTCCCAGCTGGGGGAGCCCTCGATATGAGTGGGGAGCCTCTGCATTTGTTTCTAGGACATGTGCTGGCAGAGACCTCAGCCAAGAACACTGTCTCTCCAATAAAAGTTATCTGAATTAATATCCTGTTGGTGCCTACTCACAGATTGCCCCAGCTTCTAAAAAAAACCACTAGTAAATTTAATTAGTCTCTGGTCAGTGTGTCTGTCCACGCCCCCCCCCCCCCACCCACACACACACACCATGGAAACAGAGAGACTTCCTATGGGCAGGGGTGGGGTGGCAGAGCATCTTTCATTCAGCACATGTGGCTTCCTGCCACAGTGTTGGGAATGCAAGCCTCACCAGGCCAGGCCTGTTTCTCTGGCTGCTGAAGGCTCATGGAAACTCCTCCTGCCAGGGGATGTGTGTGTTTAGCAAAAGTGACTCTCTGGGCTATCTTTTGTTCCATCATTAATGCTGGTTTTTTTTTAAGATCATCCCAACTTCAAAATGTCTGAACTGAACTCATGTTCTTGCCATACTTCCTGCCTTAATCTCTGTATTTTTACCATTTTCATGGGAAGAACTGGCTGCAACCTTGGGGTCTCTACAAGTCTATATGACCCCACACTCTGTCATTTTATTTCTTCAGGGTGGCCCTGGGAGTCACCTCCTTGGTTCCAGCCACCCATCTGGTCCCCTTCCATCGCCTCCACTCAGTCATATCAAACTGATCTTCCTAGAAAACTGCTTGCTCTGTGCCCCTCCCTTGCTCAAGAATCAACAGTGACTCCCAGTTGGATCGAGGCTTATGCACTTATCC
The DNA here is from genome assembly GCF_023699985.2 of Odocoileus virginianus. Taxonomy (NCBI): domain Eukaryota; kingdom Metazoa; phylum Chordata; class Mammalia; order Artiodactyla; family Cervidae; genus Odocoileus; species Odocoileus virginianus. The sequence goes on along the minus strand of NW_027224264.1, from coordinate 5,515,891 downwards.
TCCTGATTTCCCTGTGGCCCCCCCCACCAGCCAAACTCATGCACCCCCTCCCCATAGTCAAACTTGTTTCTGCTCTCTACCATGTTTGATAATTGTTTATTATGTCCCCCTCAGTGTCCATTTCATCCCACTACCTCCATTTCCCTTTCTTCCTGTCCATCTAGGTAAAGATATCATGAATGCTTAATGCATGACCTCAGCCTGAAAGACACAAATCTGACCAGGAAATCTAAAAACACACTTAGAACGTAACAGAGCTTTCACCTATGTTAACTCGCTGGCTTTCCACGATGACCCTTTGTGCTAGGGAGGGTGTCCCCGTTTCCCAGAGGAAGAAGGTGACCTGCCTAAGCCCCAAGGCAAAGCTTCTCGCCTGTGCCCTTACAGTTTGCAGAAACTTCTGAGGTCTTCACCTAGGCTGTGGCTGGCAGTGCACCCCCTGGGGTTCAGGAGCTGCCCCTGACTTGGCTTTGGCCTTGTTCCTGCAGCCTGTCTTCCCCATCACTGACTTGTTCTTCTTTTCCCCTCCCCTCCCTGGGAGTACTCTGCCTCCTCTTGGTTCCTGGAGCTCTGGAGATGAGGGTGTGGTGGCTGCAGGCACCTCCAGGGGGTGCTCTTTCAGCTTTCTCAGGCCAGGCCCCTGGGAGTCAGGGCAGCTGGGAAAATAGGTTCCCTTTGACATAACCCTTCCCCCACGTCTCCTCCCCTACTGGGGCTTCTGTAGTGCTCTTCTTGCCACATAACCACAACCCAGAGGGCTGGGGCCGGGTGGAGGCGGTGAGGACAGGGGACTGGGAGCACCCCTCCAACCACAGCCGCCTGTCCCTCCTGCAAGGCCCCCAACCTTAGCAAAGGAGCCAGCCCCCCTCCAGGGCGACAGCTGGAAGCCTGCAGCCCACCCTGTCTATGTTCTAGAGCCATGAGGGCACTTCCAGGAGCTTAATGGGGTCCCCAGTCCCCTTTGGTCTCTGGGAGGTCACCTGGAACTTGTCATCTGAATGAGTGTGTTTTAATTTTCAAAGCACTTTCCCACCACCATCTTCATTTACCCGAGACACCCTGGTGAGCCCCTCCTAGGCCTGGATTCCCCTCAGCCCTCACCCACTTTAAGGATGACAGAAAGCACAGCCCAGAAAGATGGCTGACTTCTCTGCGGTCCCACCTCTTGTTAGGATGCAGCCGGGAGAGGGCTGATGGGTCTCCTGGAGAAAGAGGAGCACGCATCTCTGTGCTTGTGGCCTGCCGCCTTAACTGCCCCTCCATGGGGCCAGCTGTGGGGCTGGGAAGGCAGGGGCAAGCTTGCAGCTGAGAAAGGGTAGGGACAGTGGAAGAAGAGCTCTGGGCCTGCCTCACCGTGAGAGCTCTGACAAACCCTACAAGGAATCAGGCAGTGACCGAGGGCCAAGGAAGGAAACTGGGTTTCTTGTAAATGAGCACAGAGAAACCCCAATCAACAGAGCTTGCAAAACATTTATTTTTTCCCTCCCTCTTCCTGATTTCATCTCAGATGGAGGGGGTGGTAGAAGGCAGGAATAGAGGAGAAGAAGCTGACAAAATCGCTGTGGCAAGTGGGCCCCTTCACTGGGCATTTTGCTCAAGGAGGGGGGTTTTGGCTGGCTGATTGGAGTCCAGCCCCAGTTGGACCAAGATTGTAGGGGAGTCCCACACTTGGGCTACTTCTGCTTGGTCCATGGCTACAGACTGGACCCTTGGGTCTGACCTTCTGTCTCTTAAACACATGCCGCTGATCACGTGGTGCCGCGTGCAAATATGCTGCTTGATGACTATTAGCCAGAGGAGGGGCTGTTTTTAAGTGGAGGGTACAGCTATTCCTGGGGTAGTTTCCACTTTGTTTGTGGTTGTGGGGGAGGGGTGTTGAGGGAGTGGGAAATGGCATGAAGGAAATTGTCACTTCCTTTCCAGAGAATTCCAGAAAGGTTTCAGGGAGGACGGGGTATTTCAGGAGTGAGGGCTGGCTGTGAGAGGACGAGGAACATGAGAATGCTGCTCTGCGAGCCTGGCTGACCATCTGGCCCCCATGTTTGCTGGCGTGTGTGAAAATGCCACGGGTGTTATTAGTGATTCTGTGAGAGCCATTGGCTCGGCTGAGCGGCTGTAGATTTAAACTTGCTCCACGGAGACTGCGGACGTGGCTTTCACATTGGGGCTGTTTCCTGTGGAGGAGGCCCCAATGGGTGAGTGCTGGACACCGCTTGACGTGTTCCAGTGACAGCCCCAGAGAGGGTCTGAAGGGGGCCCAGCTGTGACGACGAAGAAACAGCCCAAACCGCTTCTATTTTGCTATTTTGGTTTTGAAATGCAGTCACAGCCACAGAGAGCCAGAGGTGTGCATTTGCAAGCCCGGGATGTGGGCGCCCTCGCTTGCTTGCTCCCTCCTGTGGTGTGCCTGCACACACACACACACACACACACACACACACACACACACACGTTCAGTAGCTGGGGCCATATGCTCTCACAGAGGCTTTGCTTTCAGCCCAAGCAGGACAGGCCCTGGGAGCCAGGGATACTGCAGTGGCCTCAAAGGGAGGGGAGCTCTTGCCACTCTGGGAGTGGACTTTGACTGGAGCCAGCTGTGAGCTTTGCAATGAAGAGGTGGGGTGGGAGGATCTCAGCACTGGTAACTAAGGGTTACCAGGTGAGCCCAGGGTCCCTGTGGACCTCCCTAGCCCCCCACTCATCGATAAGGCAGTGTCCAGGGGTCTAGGCAGTTGAATCTGTGTCCCAGAGTATCTCTGAGGATGCCAGAGAGGGGAGCCCCTGTGCAGGCCTCTCCGGCCTCCAGCAGGGTGGGCCTTCTGTGCTGGTGGCTTCTTTGGTTTCAGGTTCCTGGGAGAGGGAGGTTATTTTGAGGGACTTGGGGGAGAGTGAGTGAACATGCAAATGACTGCTCCCCACCTCTCACTTTCAAATCCTCAAACATCCGAAGGGGGAAGGGTGAAGCCTTCTGGACTGGAAGGTTCCATAGGGGTGAAGGGAGAGTTTTCTCAGCCTTGCCCGAGAGTAGGACAGCCAATCCCACCGTACACACACACACACACACACGCGCGCGCACACACACACACACACACACACACACACAGCAGGCCTGGAGGAGGAGGAACCGACGACTGTGCTTGTGGCTCTGCTGGCCCGACCAGGACCAAAGCCCTTTGACACACAGAGGCTCTCACGCACTTGTCCCCACACCCGGCACATACATATATCTGCAGTGTGCTCGCACACCCACAGGGAACTCCCTCCCCAGCTCCCGCTCCTAGTTATAAATTACCATGCAAAAATACACAGACATAGCACACACACAGGGCACACGTTTCTCTCTTTCCTGTAAGCTAGACCACTGGACACCTACCCCACACCCAGTAAACACATTCGTATACTTACAGCCCAGAGAACACACCCCACCTCACTGGTACCGATTGACCAGTGTCATTCATTCATTCATGTGTTCGTTCCACCAACACACATTGGGCATCTGCTACATGCTAAGCTTCATCAGTGAGCAGCACCGGCGTCCCTGCCCTCAGTGAAGCCGCTTTCTAGTGGGGGAGGTAAGGAAGGCACCCAGAAGTTCCCCAGGCAGAGAGCTCACAAGCATCAAACACTGATCTGCGAAGAGAAGCCAGAGCAATGAGCAAACCTGCAGGGAAACGCCATGGCGGAATGACCTTGGGGGGAGAGGGGCAGACACAGGAGTTTCATGTTTAGACAAAGTGGGATTAGGTGAAAGTGATCACCTTTCATTTGATTAGTACGAGAACGCTTCCTGGGGGCAGACAGCCGGCCTGTGGGAGGGCGGGAGCTGCGGAATGCAGGCCTTGGGGCGCTTTGGCTGGGGGAGACAGACCTTCCAAGCATAAATGGCCCTGGAAGGCTTCTCTGGGAGGCCACAGACACCCGGTCACGTGGGTCATGTGCAGGTGGGGGTGGGGTGGGGTGGGCGCCAGTGGTTTAAAGCCGTCTTAGCTTCTCGCAGTGCTGGGCCTCTCATTCACCCGAAGGGAAACTCAGACCTGCCAGGTTGAGTCGAGTGACTTCTCAAAGGTTTTTGGTTGGGGGTGGGTGGCAAGGTGTGCGGGTGAGTGTGGGGGTGGGGAGAGGGTGGAGCCAGCCCTGTGGGCTAACGGAAAGGAAGTGGGAGAGGCCTGGGTGTCTCCTGTGGGGGAGAGTGGTCATCCGGGAGGGTCACCCGTGGTCCCCTTCCCTTTCCTCCCCTTTGCCCCTCTCTGAAGTTCCTCATTTCTTTCTGGGCCAGGAGGTTTTGCCACCCTGGCACTGGCAAAGGAGTGCCGAGGAGGTAGGGGTCAAGTGTGTGGCTCCTCCTCTGGTGCGTGGAGCTGGTTCTTCAGGTGCTCGTGGTTGAAGCCAATCATAGGCCCACCACACCAACACACATGTGGACGCCACACAAAGCCGAACCCTCGGGGCCAGAGCCATGGTACCTGGACATGGAGTAGCCTGAGTGTTAGGGTGGAGAGGCTGAGAATGTTTTGGTGGGAGGGGCGTGGGAGGGGAGCTGGGGCTTTTGGAGGCAGGCCGGGGTGCGCCGCAGATGACTTGAGAAGGGCAGGGAGCACAGGAAACAATCAAAGAGGCCCAGTGCCATGTGAGCACCGGAGGTGTAGACTGTGAGTGCCAGAAGCATTCTGGGAGAGGAGAGACATGTGGGCTGCAGCAGACAGATTTCCTGGAAAAGGGGGCCCTGAGCTGGCCCTGGAGGATGGGGAAGGTTCCTGTGGGCTCCTCCCCCAGCTGGGGCTCTCCCAGGGTGACAGTTCACTCTTGAAACTGAAAGCAAAGCTAAACCAAAGAGCCCAAGCCACATACAGCACAGAGGCCATTGTGCCTGGCATCCCCAGCGGGTGGTGGTGGCTGGGTGGTGACTAGAGCAGGGCATGTGGCCCCCCGGCCCTCTGACATCAGGCTCTCTGGAGGCGTGGCCGAGTCTGAGAGTGCCATCCCCTGTCGCTGGCCCTGACAACACAACCCTTATAGTGAGAGATCACTTCCTCTGTGGACTCTGCCCTTCAGAACTAAGCGGCCCTTACTCCCACGGTGGACCAAGTCAGGCAGAGTCTAGAAGACCATCCTGTGCACCCAGATCCCTCACAGGGGTCCTTTCCCCAGCCAAGGGAATTGTAGGGTCTTCACGCTCCATCCACAAGGCCACTCTGGCTGCCCTGGCTTCCCCTATGGCCACACCCTGGGGATTAATCTTCAGGGTGGAGAGTGCGCAAAGTCCTGCTCTGTCTCATCTTTTCCACATGGGATGGGAAGTGAGGGAGACTGCGTATCTTGGGGGTCCCTCAGGCGTAGGTCCCCGTGACCCAGACCGGCACCAAGGCTTAGCCCTTCTGTTCCCACTGTCTTCCCCTTTTCCTGCTGTCCCTCTTCTGGCAGTCTGTCCTGGGAACAGGACCGAAGGAAGGTGACTGGCTCACTGTCCCCATCTCTCCCTTCTCTGTAGGTCACTCCTGCGCCTGGCCCAGCCCAGCATGCAGCCTTGAACCTGGGTTAGGCCCCTGCCTATTCCAGTTCTCTACAGCCCCTATTGTACTGTGACTCAAGGAGTAGGTGCTAGGCTCAAGGTATCTGAACAGCATCTTTTCATCAAGGAAACGCCGCGGCTCCAGTGGGCCCTGCAGGCCCTGCAGTCAGCTCTCTGACAAGACAGCATGGCTGTTGCCCTGCAGCCCAGTGACCTGATCTTTGAGTTTGCAAGCAACGGAATGGATGACATCCACCAGGTATGGCCCCAGAGAACAGAGCCTGGTCAGTCGGCACAGATGATCAGATAGATCCAGACAGGCAGGCAGATAGCCAGTAAGCTGGCCGGTTGGCCAGCTAGCCAGTCAGCAAACACTGATCAAGCACCTACTAGGTTCAAGGCATGGAGGCTGTGGGCCAGGCACACTGTGCCACCAGCTAGTCCCATGTGGCCAGGCAGTAGTCATCGGGCGGTCACTTAGTGAGCTGGTTTGGCCAACATGCAATTACAGGGCACGCGTAGTTCCCAAGTCAGCCAAGTAGCTGCTATGCACACTGGCTGATCTGTCAATCAGCAACGGGGGGCTGAGTGCACACGTGTACACTGACCTCCATGTGTGTTCTTTGGCCACTTCACCCCATGTCACAGTGAGAAAGGTGCTGAGACAACCACACAGTAGGACAGAACTGCCAGCTGGCACCACAGGGTACAGTCCATCCCCTGGCACCTTCAGACTGCTGTCCTAGCATGGTTGATGGGCCCTTCCATAACCGTCTTTTCAACCACCATCTAAGGATTCAGAATAAACTGGAAATTGGGTCCTCTGGTCGGAGGAAATTGGAAACTAGGACAGAATTCTGGCACTCAGGCCCCTGCTGCTTATACCTTGCCCGGCACCCTCCTTCCACACACTGGAGAAGAGGAGGCAGCCAGGTACTGCAGAAGGAAGGGAAGATTAGTGGTCCGAAGCCCTGAGTTCTGATCCCAGTGTGGCCATGGTGTCTCCTGGGCAAGACCTGTCCCCTGCCCTACCTGGCTGCCATCTCCCCATCTTCATCAAGAGGAGGTCCAGCTGGATCATCTCCAAGGGCACCAAGCCTAGTTCTGATGCTGTCTCTCTCAGATCCCTGTGAGGACAGGAAACGTCGTCCAATCTCTAGTGACCAACCAAAGGCTGCCCCCTAGTGGTCATGGAGCACACGGTGCTTTCTGTCCTGCTAGATGTTAAGCTGAAGTGGCTCAGTTTTATCCAACACCTATGGCATGCCTAGCCACCTGAAACAAGGGAAGAAAAATCTAACCTTACCTGGGTTCTCAGTGTGGCTAGTCATCTTTTACTTGTTTCTAGACCACTCAACAATTCTTTCTATTCTTCCTAGAAGCTGCTCTTCATAGAAGCTGTTCTTACCTCCTGAACCCACAGCTGCCCCTCCACCCTCTGAGACAGCCTCTTCTCCAGTCCACAGAGGAGCTCAAAGCCAAGGATGCCCTCACCTTCCCTCCTTCCTCCCTCTTAGCAATAACACCTGTTCTTATTTCCTTTCTGCTGGCCTGGGAGAAAGAAGTATCCCTCTTCCTTCCAAGGGCAACACCTACCCCGGGGCTTAATCTCTTCTCTCCTGCCGCCTTCCACACCTCACACCATCCTTCACCTCCTGTCTCTCTTGTGTCTTTTACACCTCCCAGACCTCTCTCCTCAACCAAGAACATCTTCGTGTCCCCCTAACCCTAAGAGAAACCCCCCCTCCCTTCTGTCCGCCTCTTTAACATACCACCTTCTTAGCTCTGTTCTTCTCCCCAATGTAACCTCCATCATCTGGGTTTACTTTCTCACTTCCCTTCTCTCACTGTTTTTAGGAAACACTTTTTGTTGCAAAATACAGTTTGAATATCAAACAGATAACCTGTAATTGAAAAGAATCTGAAAAAATATATTTTAAGAATAACTATAAAATTAACACTCATTAACTCACCACCCAGGTTAAGAAATTAAATGTTACCAGTCTCCTTGGGGGCTTCCCTGGTGGTTCAGATGGTAAAGAATCCACCTGTAAAGCAGGAGATCTGGGTTTGATTCCTGGGTTGGGAAGATCCCTTGGAGAAGGGAATGGCAACCTATTTCAGTATTCTTGCCTGGAGAATTCCATGGACAGAGGAACCTGGTGGGCTACAGTCCATGGAGTCGCAGAGAGTCGGACATGACTAAGCGACTAACACTACAACAGTAGTCTCCTCAGAGTCCCTGATGCCTAAAGCATATAATCAGAACCTACTGTACATCAGACTCTGTTCTAGGTGCTTTATGTACATTGATCCGTTTAAACAACCCTATGTGGTCAATAATATGATCACCCCAGTTTTATAAAGGAGAAAACGGATGCACAGAAAGGTATCTTGCCCATGATCACACTGCTCATAAATGGCAGAGTTTGGGCTCAAACCCAGGCAGCCTGGCATCAGTATGGTCCAGTAGAGTTTTCTGAGTGCTCTTAGCTCCCCTGGTGGCTCAGGCGGTAAAGCATCTGCCTGCAATGTGGGAGACCTGGGTTCGATCCCTGGATCGGGAAGATCCCCTGGAGAAGGAAATGGCAACCCACTTCAGTACTCTTGCCTAGAAAATTCCATGGATGGAGGAGTCTGGCAGGCTACAGTCCATGGGATCGCAAAGAGTCGGACACGACTGAGCGACTTCACTAGATTTGTGCTGTCCAGTATGCGGCCACGTGGCCGTGGAGCACTTGAACTATGGCCGGTGCAACTGAAGGACTGAATTTTAATCTTGAAAAACTTTATATTTACATTTAAATAGTCACCAGTGGCTAGCAGCTACCATGTTGGACAGCTCTAAACTCTGGCCTTAATCACTATACCCACCTGCCTGTCTCCTTCCATCCGTCCTCTCTGAGCCCCAGCACTCCCCTGAAACTGCTCTAGCCAGGTGACTGCCCAGCAGCCAAACCCAAAGGCAGTTTCATCAGTTTTTATTCCGGATCCTTCAGGAACATTAGGTAAAACTGAGCATTCTCATTCCTTTTTCATGAAGAAAGAATTAATAGCCCCATGAAAGAAAATACAGAAATGTAGAAAAGGAAAAAAAAAAATCACCCGCAGTCCCACAACCAAAATATAATTATTATGAACATTCCAGTACATTTCCTTCTATAAGTAATTTTTAAACAACAGTTGCAATCACACTTATTTTTAAAATTTACCTTTGTTTGATTTCAGAATAACTATGTCCTCTGGGGGTCAAATTCTCATCCTGATGATTTTACCCACTCTCAGCGATGAGCTCGTGGATACATATTTTTGACTCCTTGATAGGTATCTCCATTTTAAATATCTCAGTGGTACCTCCAACTGACCACATTCAGACACTTGCTCCCTTATCTTTCTCCAAAAACCTGCTCCTCTTCTTTCTGGGTTCCCCCTTAACAAGAACAGTACCCCCATGCGCCCACCAAATCAAGCCAGAAATCGGAACCCTCTCCCCCATCCAGGTCATTACCTTTTTTAAAAAAAAAAATTTATTTTATATATTTGGCTGCATTAGATCTTAGTTGCAGTGCGTGGGCTCTAAAGCTCGAGGGCTTAGTTGCCCGACTAGGGTGGATCCTTAATCACTGGAGCACCAGAGAATTCCCAGCCCTTAACTTCATGTGTCTCTAATTCCTCTGTTCCTCCATCTTCATTCCTACTCTTATCATCACAAACTGAGCCCTAAGATGCTCACAGTCTGAGCCCTTCACACTGGTACCCAACCCTGAGCATAGGTTGAGTCCCTCAGCTGGCTGTAGATTGAGCCCCTGCCCTTGCCATTGACAAATCCTTTCCCACTGGTTTCAGAATGAGCCTAACTAACCCTGGCCACAGATTAACCCATAGCTGTAACCAGTTAAAACTGCCTGCCCTTGGTTGGGTGAAGGTGGTACAGAGCTAACCCGTTTCTACCAATCAAAACCCCACTAGTGAGTGAGGTTGGACCCAGAGCAATGCCGTGCCCTACAGAGGACAGCCCCCGAGGGACCCAAGAGTTAGGAATTGCAAGAAGGTCCAGATTCTGGTACAGAGGGCTTCCTGGGAGAGGCGGGTGGGCCTTGAACCGGATCACTGTCTTCTCCGTAGCTAGAAGATCCCTCCGTGTTTCCAGCTGTGATTGTGGAGCAAGTGCCCTACCCCGAATTACTGCATCTGTACTCAGGCCTGGAGCTGGATGACGTTCACAATGGCATCATAACAGATGGGACATTGTGCATGACACAGGATCAGATCTTGGAGGGCAGTTTTTTACTGGCAGGTCTGTTTCCTTCCTGGGCAGGGAAGGCGTGGAGGAGGGAGGGGTTCTGTCTTCAGGCAACAGTAGCCCACAGAGGCTTCTAGTGACCCCATGCAGCCAGGAGCAAGGCTCCCAATAGTTGGAAATTAGATGGGGTGACTAGGATAAGCAGAAGGTAGTACCACTGTAGAGAGGAGAAAGCTACGTAAATGGATTCATGATCTCCTGAAATGCAGTGGAACAGTGAGGGGAGACCAGCTCTGCTGGGATGGGTGTAGAGTAAGGTGGAGAATCAGGGTGGGAGGCACGCTGCTACCTTCCCGGCTGCCCCTGGGCTCCTTAGCCTCGTTCTGGCTGCACCCACTGCCCTATGTCCTAAGGAAACTTTTCTTCTCTCCCAACCATGGAACCTGGCACCAGATGACAATGAAACCACCTCACAAACCGTGTCAACCACTGAAGTCTTGCTCAACGTCGAGTCTCCCAACGACATCCTGGATGACAAGCAGATCTGTGAGTTTGAACTGTGGCGCCTCAACTCGTGGCAACACAAAATTCCATTTTAAAATACCACATCTGCGTATTGGATTCTCAGGGACCTGTGTGTGCGGACTAATGTACCCACACCACCCCTATACTTATTAACATGCTCTTGAGCTGTGAGTGGAGTGGGATGGGGCAGGATGGCCCCTGCAGATGAGGAGGAAGATGGAGTGACTTTTTATAGCTGTTTATAAAAATAACCAGATTGACTGGTTGTTTTTTCCAATTTTTAAATTACAGTAAAATACACATAGGGCTTCCCTGGTGGCTTGGTGGTAAAGAATCTGCCTGCCAATGCAGGAGACATGGTTTTGATCCCTGGGTCAGGAAGATCCCCTGGAGGAGGAAATGGCAACCCACTCCAATATTCTTGCCTGGAGAATTCCATGGACAGAGGAGCCTGGTGGGCTATAGTCCATGGGGTCACAAAAAGTCAGACATGACTGAGCGACTGAACAACAAACTACACATAACATAAAATTAACCACCTTAACCATCTTTCAGTGTTCGGGTCTGTGGTATTAAGTACATTTGTTATGTTGTGCAGCCACCATCATCCTCTCCAGAACTCTGCATCTTGCAAAACCTGAAGTCTATTCCCATGAAACACTAACTCCTCATTTCCCCCTCCCCTCAGCCCCTGGCCACCACTGTTCTACTTTATGTCTCAATGAATTTGACTCCTCTCAGGACCTCAGATGAGCCGAAGTGTACAGTATTTGTTTTTTGGGGGGACTGGCTTATTTTAATTAACATAATGTCCTCAAGGTCCATCCACGTGTAGCACGTGTCAGAACTTCCTTCCTTTTTTAAGGCCGAATGCTATTGGCCAGGGTAACGTCAGGCCGCTCTGCTGTCTCACTGAGCTCCCAGGATGACTGTGCCAGGTGCGGCTTAGAACTGTACCGAGCTGGAGCCTCCTCATCCCTTCCCTGTTCTAGGACGTTGGCCCCTACCTCCTGCGATGGCCCCTGAGGCAGGCTCCTCCCCCAGCAAATACCCCCATCCAGGCATTTGCCATGACTCTACAGGAAGATTCCTGGCTCCAACTGACCTTCCCAAGGAGGTGCTGGATACAGGGTGGCAAAAAAGCCATGAAGCTGCAGGTTCCAATTCCTCATCCCACCTCTGGCACTAATTTTCATTCAGGATTCAACAGATTATTTACTGAGTACCCTCACGTATCAGGCATGTGTGACCAAGTTGCTGTGTGACCCTGGTCACATGCCCTGCCATCTCTGGGTCTCAGTCTCCTCATCAGGGCTAAATGAGGTCTAAGGGCCCTTCTGGTTGTGAAATGAGTAGATGACTAAATGAAGGTGGCCCTTTTCCCTGGGTGTCACCTGGAACTTCCCACCACCAGCGGCAGGCTACACATGTGCGTGCTGTGATTGGGGCCAGCTCGTGCCCACAGCTCTGCAGATGTTTCCTCTCCTCATTCTGTGAGACACAGGAGGCATTTTCAGGTGTGTCCTGTGTCTGGGGCTGTGGTGAATGACACTTGAAGGCCCCCCCACCCCCCAGGAACCCACTGTTCTCTTGAGCACGGGGAGACCACACTCCTCCCGTGCCCTGGGTCCCCGCCACCTCAGGCCTTTCTTCTTGCAGTCAGCACCTCTGAAATGCTTCCAGAGCCAGACCCTGCTCCAGCCATGACACTGCCCAACTACCTGTTTCCTGTCTCTGAGCCCGACGCCCTGAACAGGGCTGGCGACACTGGTGACCAGGAGGAGAACTGTCTGGAGGAGAAGGTCCCCACAGAAGACAGCGCTAAGAAGACTGGAAAATCGAAGAAGAGAAGTAAGATGGGGGTGGAGAGAGAGTGTGTGTATGTGTGTGTTTCTTCAAGGGGCTGGGCAGTAGGAGAAGGCTCAGGGAGACCACGGCTGGAGGTGAGTGCCATGCTTCACAGACATGTTCAGAGCATAGCTCTCTGGTGTGGCAGAGACAGATGAAAAGTCCTCCCTTCTGGAAAGCCAGGCCTCGTCAGGTAGCTTGCCTAAAGCCTGACATTTTCCAGACCACTCCTGTCTGCCCAGCAGATACGTAAATGCTTATTAGCAAGCCTATGACCTCAGTGGGTTGAATCCTGCACTGAGTGTTCAGACACCAGCCTTGGCCCCCTGGCCAGTTCCTGGCTCTCTGGGGGCCTCTGCCTCACTCTCTGCTCTTAGCTTCCTTCTTGGAGCTTACAGAGCCGAGACCGTATATGGTAGAGGACTTTGGGCTTTCCCAAGCCCCATGTTATTGATTTACTCAGATGATGGCTGGTCGATACTGCCGTGTCAGTGTGGCAACCAAAGCCTGGTGCCACACTTAATCTGCACAACAGTCACGCCTTCAGACTGCCATTTTATTTCAAAAATTAGGTGGGGCAGATTCTGTGCTTCTAAAGGTGACTCATTGGCAAGCACTCCATGGCCCCACATTGTTTGGGGCCTGAAAATGCAGGTGGGCCCTTGGGTGGGTGGAGCTACCTGAGTGCGATGCCTGTGGAGTGTGACCTCCAGCCCTGGAGGCAACCTGCCTCTTCCTTGTCGCCGGGTGCCCCTCAGTTGGTAAGCGCCTGGGCCCTCTGTCTCGGGAGCCCAGCCCTGTAGCCTCAGCCCACTCGCACCTTCCCCCCCCACCCTCAGTCCGGAAGACCAAGGGCAACCGCAGTACCTCACCTGTCACTGACCTCAGCATCCCCATTCGGAAGAAATCGAAGGATGGCAAAGGTACGGCGGGGAGGCGGTTGAGGTGGGAAGGGAGCTGGTGGGGGTGGGGGGGGTCTGGGCACCCCATCACCACCCTGCTGCTCTGCAGGCAGCACCATCTACCTGTGGGAATTCCTCCTCGCACTTCTGCAAGACCGGAACACCTGCCCCAAGTACATCAAGTGGACCCAGCGAGAGAAAGGCATCTTCAAGCTGGTGGATTCTAAAGCAGTGTCCAAGCTCTGGGGGAAGCAGAAGAACAAGCCTGACATGAACTATGAGACGATGGGCCGGGCACTCAGGTAGGAGCCCCTGCCCAGGTAGGCTCCCCATGCTTCTCCCTCTGTCCCAGGAGCCCCTCACTAAGGGGCCTCTGACTTTCCCTGAAAAGATCAGGCTCTGTGTGGGTGATGAGTAAGTACCTTGCTCCTCCTGCGTGGATCACCTAGACACTCTTCTGAGGAGCAAATTCCTGGGCCCATCCCCGCAAGTCTCCTGTGACTCTCCCATTTGCTTGCCCCCCAGCCCATTTCCCAGGTCCCATCTGGGAGGGATAGTCCCCTTCTTCTTGTGTTTCTGTCCTAGCCTTTTCTCTTTTTAGAGTGGAAAGAGAATTTCAGGGCCTCCCCATCCCCAAGAAGGGCTTCTTTCACATTCTGCAAGCCAGGGACCAAGGAAGATGGGTCTGACTTACCCACAGTCGATCTCTCAGGCTGGGGGATGGCTGAACCCCAGTCCTCCACCCCCTCCCATCCTTCACTCACCCCATCCTCTGCCCCAAAGCAGCATGAGGGTCAGCATTGGAAATCCCCTTTCGTGGACCCTTTGAGTCATCAGAGGGAGATCGCGGAAACTTCATAAAAGCCTTCTAAGTTCAAAATGCCCCTTCCCTTGCCCAGGGCTCCCATCTGCATCCCCCCCACTGGCCCTGGAGGGCACTGTGTCCCTGACACTCCCCACTCTCCACCCAGATATTACTACCAACGAGGCATCCTGGCCAAAGTGGAAGGGCAGAGGCTGGTGTACCAGTTTAAGGAGATGCCCAAGGACCTGGTGGTGATCGAAGATGAGGATGAGAGAAGCGAGGTCACAGCCACATCCCCTCAGGCCTCTGCTCCCTCCACCTCTGGCAGCAGCTCCCGGAGAGCCAGCTCCCGGGTCTCGTCCAGAGCTGCCCCGCAGGGCAAGGGTGACACTTCCTGGGAAAAGTCGAAGGTGCAGCACGTTGGTCTCCAGCCATCTGCTAGTCTGGAATTGGGACTGTCTGTAGACGAAGAGATCCCCACTACCTCCGCCATGCTTGTCTCTCTACCAGAAAGCCAGGCCAAAGTCACGAAAGCTGTGAGGTAAGGGCGCCCAGGTCATTCCAAGTCTTCCCCTAGGGATGGGGACATTTTCAGCATCTTGCAAAGCTCTGCTCTGTCTCTGGCTCCCGGGACCCTCACAGCATCTCTGGGAATCCAGTGGAACACTCGTGGCTTAAAAGAGGGAAAAGTGACTTGACTGAGGTCCCACACCAAAGTAGCAAATGGCCAAGCCAACCATTGACTTGGGGGGTCTTCTGTTGCCAGCTGGGGCTACTCCTATTACCCCAGGGCGCTCCCCAAGAACCTCCATTCCTGAGCCCATCCTGCAAGTCTCCTGTACTCCAAAAAAGAGGCAACAGAGAAGGTGCCATTCTGCCTTCCTCAGGCCCTACCAAGCCCACCAGGAAAGCTCTTGTTACTACTTGTCCACACTCAGGTCCCTCCAATTTTCCCTGAAAAGTTTGGCCTTTGTCTGGGTTATACATGTGTAGCTGTTACTATGCTGGTGTGGGCCATGGGGATGCTCTTCTGAAGAGGGATGTCAGTACACTGCAGTGGTGATGAACACAATCTCTGGAGGCAGAAAGCCTAGGTGTGTCCCTGTTGCTGGCTCTGTGGTCTAGGGCAAGTTACATAATCTCTCTGTGCCTGTTTCCTCATGCAGGAAAATCAGATTGTTAATCTTATTCAACTCATGGGCTGATCAGAAGGTGGAGTGAAATCCCACATGCAAACCATTCAGAATGATCCCTGACCCAAGCTAAGGGCGCAACAAACAGTAGCTGAAACACCTTCTACTCCATTCCCCCAGTGTCCTCCTTCCACGCCTCCTCCCTGAACCAAATGTGCTTTCTGTTTCTCCTCAGTACTTCTTCAGTGCCCAGCAACATCCACCTAGGAGTGGCCCCTGTCAGGTCGGGCTCGGCCTTGACCCTGCAGACCATCCCGCTGACCACAGTGCTGACCAACGGGCCTCCTGCCAGTACTACTGCTTCAACCCAGCTGGTTCTCCAGAGTGTTCCACCTGCTTCCACCTTCAAGGACACCTTCACTCTGCAGGCCTCCTTCCCCCTGAACACCAGTTTCCAAGAGAACCAGGTGGCAGCACCGGGGGCTCCACTGATTCTTAGTGGCCTCCCCCAGCTTCTGGCTGGGGCCAACCGTCAGACCAATCCGGCACCACCCTCAGTCATGGGAGCTGGCCCAGCAGGGCCCAGCTCTCAGGCCCCTGGGACTGTCATTGCGGCCTTCATCAGAACTTCTGGTGCCACTGCAGCCCCTGGGGTCAAGGAGGGGCCACTGAGGCCCTCGTCCTATGTGCAGGGCATGATGACTGGGGCCCCCATGGAGGGCCTGCTGGTTCCTGAAGAGACCCTGAGGGAACTCCTGAGGGAGCAGGCTCACCTTCAGCCACTTCCAAGCCAGGTAGTTTCAAGGGCTTCCCACAATCCGAGCCTTCTGGGAAACCAGACTTTCTCTCCTCCCAGCCGCCCCACTGTTGGGCTAACCCCAGTGGCTGAACTTGAGCTCTCCTCGAGCTCAGGGTCCCTGTTTACGGCTGAGCCTAATAATGTAAGCACACCCGGGAGCCTGCTGACTAGATCCCCAACTCCAGCCTCCATCTCCCCATTCAACCCCACTTCCCTCATTAAGATGGAGCCTCATGACATGTAAATGGAGGGGGTCAGGGGGAAACGTGACCGCCAGGCAAAGTTGAGCAGCATTTGTACACGGACTTTCTCTAAGAGAGACTGACTGAAGTAGCATACCAGCCCTTACATTTCAGCAGGGTGTCAATACACCAGACCCCCGTGCCCCACCCCTGCCTGTTGTCATCATAGCCAAGACAGGCCCAGTTGGAGCATCCCTGCTGTCAAACCATGGCTTTCAAGAGTACTAGGGGATATGCTTTTGTCGGAGTAATGGGCTGACTTGCAGATGGAGGCAAACCTGAGACGTTTGTAACCAGGGCTGGGGTAGGGGCTTCATGAGAAGAGTCTTTTCACCTGGCTGTATTCCATTGTCTTCGTTCCCTCTGCAGAGTATTTACTATCCCATATGTGAATATCTCTGTATGTATTTGTGTGTACCTGTGCGTCTGTATCTCTGTTTCTTTGGTGAGGATGGGGGTATAGCTGTGAGGTCTTCAAGGGTGTGTGTCTCTGTGGAGGTCAGCCACAGAGATGGGGAATTTTCTGTTTTGAGGGAAAGCATTCTCTAGTTCGCTTTGTAGAAGCCAAGATTTGGTTGTTCTGAAACTATGGGGTACAGGTTGGAACCCCCAAATCCGGAGAGATGTCACAGAGCTGGGGCAGGTCTGGGGAGGAGAGCTTTGATGGGTGTGTTCGTTGGGGAAGACGGAGTTGTAGGGGACAAGGAGAAAACCATGTGGGATAAAACCCTGAAGAGAGGGAAGGAATTCAGCCCTCTGGAGCAGCCCCGCAGGTTAGACCGAGGTCTTCTTGGGCTCAGCATCATTGCCCACCAGTCATTTGCCAGCAGGCCAGATCCTTAATCTCCCCAGAGTGCTTTGTGCCCCTCCAGGGTCAGACCCAGCCACAAGGTCCTCAGGGGAAGGGGACTAAATTAATGGATGTTTGCGCCCAGGGCTTGGGCTGTAATTCCAGCCTTCACAGGGACTAAATTAATGGATGTTTGCGCCCAGGGCTTGGGCTGTAATTCCAGCCTTCACAGTCACCCTGGTCTGCATCCCAAATCCTGGCTTCCCTCTTGACTAATTTCGCCTCTGCCATTTCACTGCTGGCAGGCAGTGCAGGGGACGTCGGGTAACCACATGCTCGGGGTCTGCCTCCGTCCCTGCTCGTGCCTCCTTGCTGCTCAGCCTGCTTTCTACTCCCCTCACAGGTCTGCCCACCCACCCATTCCCTCAATGGCTGCAGTAGACCTCCTCCAGTGGGCCGAGGTCCTTGATGGCCAGCCTTCTCACTTCACTCTGACTCCTCCTCCACGAAGATGGAGCCCGAACCTGTGAGCTCCTGTCCTTTATGTCCCTCCGAATGCCTTCCTTCCACCTTTCCTCTTTCTGAGAATGGGGTCAGCCAGTTATCTCTTAAAGTCCACCCCTCAGCTGGGGGCCTCGATCCCCTCCCCTCTCTCTCCTATGAATTTGCGTTTGTCTCTCCTGCCAGGTTTGGGAGCAAGGCTGAGAGCTCTACTATGTCAGCCTCGGAAATAGTGATAGGATCTGGTGAATGTGGTTACTGTGAATTGGTGCCTCAGGACCTTTGCTGTGTCCTTGACACAAAACCAGCCACCTGACCTCACTACCTCCCCTGGTTGCCCCTTCTCTCTCTCTCCCCTTCTGGTCACTGCCAAGCCCATTATCATGCTCTGTCACCTCTTGTTCTCCCCCTTCTCCACCCTGGGAGGGAACCATGTATGGTTATGCAGGTGTATTTCTTACATGTCTCCAGCACTTGGCATTAATGTCCCTTTTTCTAATAAAATCAGCTTATGATGACAGTTTCCTGGTGGTGGAGAGCAAAACATCTTGAGAAAGGGTCACCTTTGAAAACAACTTTACACAAAGATTCGACGTGGGTTAGGAGTGGCCCTGCCCCCTCACTGGAACCCCATAGAACTCTTCATCTGAAGTCACTGATACCCTGGAGGTGATGTCAAATTTCTTCTTCCTAGTCCTTGGCCCCTTGTGAACCCTCACAGCACATGACACTACTTCCCCTTCCTCCATCACCTTCTCTGTGCCCTTGCTAACTCCACGTCTGCATTCACTCTGGGCACCCCCATGAGCCTCAGCCATCCTCCTGGCTCCAGTGAGGCTCTTCAGGTTGGGTATGGAATCTAGAGGCCCAGCCCCTACTCTTCTCAGCTTCTGGCTCACATTTCTGCTGGATAGTTCTACCTAGATGCTTGTCAGGCCCTCAAAGATTGTCCCTCTATCAAAAATGGATTTTTGGAAGTTTTCCAACACACAAAACCATTCCAGACAAAAAGGCCATCATGACTTGCCTATTTCTGTTATTGTGCTGACCTTCTAAGCTTGACATTTCAGAGCCATCTGAAATGCTGGCCGCGTTCACTTGACCCTGCCCCGTCCTCATTGCCTCAAGTCTGGTGTGGTTTGCCACATCTCTCCAATCCGGCCATTCTTCCACACTTGCAGAGAGCCTCCAGCCTTGTTCATCCTCCCCCAGAGCATATCCCCTTCCCTGGACATATAAGCAGCCCCCCAGTGTGATCTGAGTCACCCCTTCCAACTTGCCAAAAAGTCTCCTGGGGCTCCTCACTGCCTACAAGTGGGGGTGATACTCAAAATCCTTAACTTCCAATCTGTTCTTAGTGGCTGGGCATTAACCCTTTATTGTCTGACTCACAAGGCAGTCCAGGGGTCCTGGAGGAGGGATGGGGGAGCACTTGATGGCTCAGGGCAGTTTTTCCAGGAGTATTTTGCACTTCACCATCACATCCTAGCCTACTTCCCCATTCACCCAGTCAAACGGATGAATTCACTGACCTTTGCACGTGCTTCTGTTGGAGTTGCCTACCTCTGTACTTTTACTTTTCTTGCTTCTGCTCAACCACAATGCTCTTCCCACCCCGCTAGTACTCATCAAATTGTACCCATCCTTTAAGGCTCAGTTCATGGACACTGCCTCCCCAGACCAGCCTACCCTTAAGTGAGTTCATTTGAAATGCGTGGCAAGTGCCATTCTTTTGGTAACTGTGAGCAGCCTGTGACATCGCCTCTATAATAATCACAAACTGTTACTTAAATCTTCAATGACCTGGACTTATGGAGTCTCCCCAGTTAGTGTGTTACCTTCTAAGGGGAGTGGGACTGTCACCCATAGCAGGGCACACTATGAAGCATCTAGTGAGCGTCAACGGACGGTTACTGATTGAGCTGGTGAGAGAGGGGGACCAAAGTGAGGTAGGTGACCTCCGACCTCCCCTCTGCACAGACACTCACCCCAGGTGCTCCGCTGCCCAGGGCCAGCCCTCCCTGGCTCAGTGCCCTCATGGTACCCCCACCCCACCCCTGGCCTTAGCACCCAAGAGTTGTTACTACTTTGAACATCCCCTGCCTCTCAAGAAACTTCCCTGTCCAGTTTCTTTCCTACTCAAAGTGTTAAATTAGCTAAGCTGATAAACTAACCTGTGCTGATGTAGTTAAGGGAGAGGGCTAGAGGAGAGCCTCAGGAGATAGGTTCATTTCACCCAGGGTCATGTGGCAACAGCACCCCTGCCTTTGTAATAGTTTGATGGAGTCAAGAGACTGGCTCCTCACCCCCAACAGCTGATGCATTACTCCCTCCTCTGAGCTCCCACAGCACTTTGTATATACCTCTTATTGTAGCACTTAGCACATGGTAGCGCCTTAGCTATGTGTTTATGTATGTTTCCCCTCCAATAGACTGTGAGCTCCTCAAGGACAGGGACTGTGTGTTAGTCACTGATGTATCCCCCAGCGCCTAACACAGTGCCTGGCACACAGTAGGTGCTCAATAAATGTTTATTAAAAGAATGAATGAGTCCTGTTTCTAATCATGGAGATTTCAGCGCTATACTAAGGCAGGCCAGAGAGGCGGGGAAGGGACACCCACACTTGGGGCCTACCACAGCTTTCGACCCCTCATAGAGCATGGCAGGTAGCTGGCTCCCTTGCCCATGTCTGCGGCCACCCCAGGACAACAGGGTCCACGAGGAGCCCAAGGCTGCTTCCAGCAGTGCCTTGCTGTCACTACGTGCCCCGGGCGACTCTGAACTCCTGCCCTTCGCTGCTGCCCCCTTCCTGGGACAGACTCATCGCTATTTCCTCACACCTGGTGGAAATGTCAGGCCCGGTGGGAGGGATGGAACAAGAAGTGATTCTCATGATCGTCGTTCCTCTGACCCCATCATGTATTTTTAAAGAGGCGGTTGCCTCCAGCTCCAAAGCCGCTGGATCCGAGGTGAGTGAACTCATTCCCCAGCCGTTCCCAGGCCAGGGAGGCCAACGCGGTCGCTCCCTGCAGAGCCTCGGCCTCGGCACGCCAGGCGTGCGTCCGGCGTCCGGCAGGTGGCGCTATGGAGCCGGCGCAGGCGGGCGTGTGGCCCAGCGGAGCCCGGGAAGGGAGAGGCGGTCAAGGGCGGGGCCTGCCGCTCCTGGCGGAGGCGGCCGCAGCCGGCATCTTCCTGTCCCTCTATCCTGACTCTGCGCCCCAAACTGTCCCTGGGCGGCTCTGGCTCCCAAGCAGGCCTTCCATTGCTCGGGAGCTTGGAACTTTCCCCCCAGCCCTCGCCCCCTCCACTTTCCAGGGGGAATTTAACAGTCAAACGAATACCCTCTCCCCATTGGCCGGTCGCGCCCTGGCCCCGCCCCCGTCGCCCCCCACCCCTAGCCTCCGGGACTAGCAGGTGAGCACGCGGCGGGCCTGGCCTCCGTTGCCGGCCTCCACTCTCTCCCTGGCGGCGGGAGTGAGCCCGGGCCGCGGCTGCCAGCCGCAGGGCTCCCGGCCTGGCCCACCTCCCACCGCAGTCTGCCTTTAGCTACAGTTGAAGCTACAGCGCCGCTTTCAACCTTGAAATCGGAGAGCAATTGAGGCGCCCGCGACAGCCTTCTGCCCGCGGAGGGCCCCAACCGCTCGCGGCAAGACCCCGAGCTACTGAGGGTCAGGCGCGCGGCCGGGGAGGCATCCGAGTCCGGTTGCCCAACGCTGGGGCTTGCCAGTCCGCCTCGCCGGGGAAACCCGTGGTCTAGGAGAACACGTGGAGCCCGCCCCACCCCGTGGCGGGGTCCAGAAGGCCCAAACACTTGGCGCTTCCCCCTGGCTGTTAAGCAGACTGCCCTTGGGGCGGACTCCATCCTCCCTGAACACACACACGCACTTGTCTTAGCAGGGATGGGACACATTAAAATGCCCAGCAGTCTTCCCCGTCGTTGATTAAAGTATGCAAGGGGCAGGAGTTTGCCGCCCAATTCGCCGCCCTCCCCCAACCCAAATAGGGCTGCAGTGAAAGCGGATCGTCCTTTCTCGGAGTATAGAGACTCCAAGAGCCTCCCTCTCAACCCAGCACCTCAAAGAGGAGCACTCTAAGACCATCAACTGTAGGCTCGTGAGCTCGGTATGTCGGAGGAACTAACTTCAGCTAAACAGCCATGGTTACTTAGTATGTTTCTCTTTCGTTGGCGGTAAACTGGGCCCCATTTGGCAGATGGAATAATGAAGGCTCAAAATACTAGGTTCTCTCTCACCCGCTGTCAGCCTAGGTGGGAAGTGGTGGGCTGGCTCTTTCCCTGAGGCCGCACTGAAAAGGATTAGATCGTTTAATAAGAGGCGATCGTCCTCTCCCCAGTTCCAACCTGGGAATGCACACTCATCTCCTGCTTTATGGGATTCACAGCCCATTCCTCCATTTTTGGTCTTCCCACTCTAGCAGAAGAGCAGTGAGAGGGCTCCAGGAAAGGTGTGGCAAAGGGAGCCCCAAAGCAGGAAATAAGAAACTGCTGTTTGGTGTGGCTTTCAACTCACTTCCTTTCTCCAGAGAAATAAAGGAGTGTGTGCATGCCCACACACCCAAACGCCCAGGGCTGTCCAGGAGTCGCAAAGGACCATCACCCATTCCTTTGTGATCATTCTGACTTTGCCCACTGCATCTCCATCCTGCCCTAAATGGAAATCCTTATACCCCTAAGGCTCTCCCTTCATCCTTTGTTCTAAATCGGGCAATCACCTTTTCCCTTCCCTCTGCCTGTCCCACCTCCAACATATTTTACCAATGTATTAAAAGAAAAAGGAAAAACTCATGTCACTACCTGGTTTAGAGTTCCCATGGTTCCCCAGCACCTCAGGCAAAAGTCAAAGCCATACTCCTTGGCATGGCTGGCAGGGCTCCTACATTCTCCTTCCCCACCTGTACCTTCCAGCTGCAGTGACACTGAAGTGGGTTGAGGTTTCCTGCACATACTACCCTTCTTCTTTGTCCCCAAGCCTGTGCTCAGATGTCCCCTTAGTTCAAGGGTTCCTCCCTGCCACCCCAATTCCCATTTTCCTACTTGTCAACTAGGCATCACTTCCGACCACCCCCGTGCCCTTGCCCATCCAGCTGAGCTCCCAAAGCATCCTGGGCTTAGCTGGATCCTCGCATTCATCACATGGCCTCAGGAGTTGTTTGGGAAGACTTGAGGCCTCAGGATCAGGAGATGGGGAATGAAAGCTAATGGGGAGGATTAATGCTGCTCCTCCATCTGAGCAACTCAAGGGTCACTCCTGGGGCAGGATGGCTGGATTACTGTTGGCCAGAGAGACAGACCCCCTGGCTGGTACGTGACACGGCTCTCCAGACACAGCAGCCACAGTGAGAGATCTTAAGAGCATAGCTTACAAGGGCCTCATCCCAGACCTGCAGACATCCCCTTCCCTTCAAACAGTAACAGGCTCATTCTCGAGCCAGCAGTCACAAGTCACAATCATACTTTCTCCCGCTGATTTTCAGAAGGGAGAAAAGTTGTAAAGTCTAGGATGGGCATCTTGCCTCCAAAGTAGGTGGGTCTTAGGAAAGCAGAACCATGGAAGGTCTGCACTGTGTAGGGGGGCAGAGGGGACACCGGCAAGACAGTGAGGGCAGTGAGTGACAAGACCATGAAGTCTGCTGCTCACACAGGTGGCTCAGGGCAGGAAACAGTGCTGGCAGGCAGGTGATTTCCTTGAGTTAAAGAGGATCATCCCTCACAGCCACCTCAAAGAGGCCCCCTCCCTCTGAGCATACCCCTCTGGGGAGATCAAGGACTGTGCGCACATGTGTGGGGGCACCCCCACGCAGCCTACCAAACTGATGCAGGTACTCGATTCTTCCCAGGATTTGCCCGGGCCTTTCCTTTTCTTTCCAGATCTTGCCAAGGTGACCCAAATCCTCACTGGTCACTCTGTTTTCTCATTTGCTGTGCCAATAAGGACCCCAAACCGCAAAGCAGGCTGAGGCATTTCCCCACTAACTTCATAGGGATACCCATCTTTTTTTAACTACGGAAAAGCCAATACAGGGAGCAGAGAAAAGAGACAGGAGACAGAAGCCCTGACACAGGTTTTTCAGTATGCAAGTGTTTTTGACTCCACAGCCAGTTGCTTAAAATGAAACATAAAGGGCAGCCAAAATACACACCCAAATGCAAAAAAGGAAAGGCAAACATAAAATAAACCACACAATACCATGAACCCCAACAAAACCAGAAAATTAAACCCAAAAAAACCCCTCAACTTTATATATATATATATATATATATTTTTTTTTTTTTTTAAAAAGGGAGAACAACTGTTCAAAACCAACTGGGCAGTATGGTGGAGGTGGGTAGCAGTCCTACAGAAGGGGGCCTAGAACTTCCCCCTGGGAACAAAGAACAAACACAATACAAAGAAAATAACCAACAATCCTCCTGCGAGGGTCAGGAGTCTCCAAAGAACAGATTGTCCCATCCTCAAACTGGCTTTTTTTTTTTTGCCTTTTTTTTTGTCTTTTTTTTTTTTTCCATTTTCTTCTTTTGTTGTTGTTGTTTTAGCACCTGTACAATAAAACTGTACCATCTCCAACCAGAGCCGGCCGTAGGGAGGCCCTCCTGCTTCTGGATGGTACATACTCTCTACAAGGATTGTTCGGAAAAATAGCGATTGGTAGAAAAATAAGAACAAGGGTGGGAAAGACAATGCCACAGAGGGGGCTGGGGCAAGGAAGCAGCCCAAACCCCTCCTTCTCTCTCTCCACCAACAAACCCAGCGCTGAGAGGGAGACCTGGTAGGGCCGGGCCCGCAGCCCCCTGTCCCCAAGCAGGAGTGGGGCCTGGCGGGAGACCAGTCTCCTGCCCTCACCTAGGAAAGAGCTGAGACCTGGGTTCAACATCTGGCAGGAACTCCCAGAGCCCTCTGGAAATTCCAAAGGAGAATTGGGAGGGGGGGGGGGCGCAGAGGGAGAAGGAGCTGAGGACAGAGAAAAGAGAAAGGGAAGCTTCAAAGGCAAGGAGGAAAGATGGGGACAAGGGCAAGAGGGAGCTGAGAGGCTCAGTCTCCAGGGAGGGCAAGGCTCGGGTGGGGTAGGGTGGCCAGGGGTGCAGGGGAAGAAACTGTGGAAACAAACCTATATTGTGCATTCTGAGGGCAGTGAGGATGGTGAGGAGGAGGCAACCTGTTCCTTCAAGACCCATTCTCAACTCTCCATTAGAGTAACTTATTAATTACCCCTTATTCCCACAATCCTCCCCTCCCCAGTAAACAAGCATCTCCAAACAGCAGGGCTGCTGCAAAGGGCAGGGGGGGTGAACAGGGGTGGGGGGTGGGATTGGGAGAGGGGTGAGCACCAAAGCCTCAGGATTCACCCCCAACCCCCCAGACCTGGGCCAGCACCAACCACCTTCATTAGTTACAAGTCAATGGCCCCCACCCTTCCCTGCCTCCTCCCCAGTGGTGGAAAAAAACCTGGGAGTAACTTTTTCAGAGGGAGGAAACAGCTTCAGAGCTTGATCAAGAAAGACAAAGAAAGGAGGTGAAGAAAGTCCCTCAATACAACAAGTTGTCTCAAATCGTCACAGTGATACAGACTTATCAGAAACCAATGAAACAATACAAATTAAATACTAATAAAATAAATACTATGGAAGACAAAAGAACACAGGGGAACGGAGGGGGCGCTCAGAGATTTGGGCTTTTCTCATTTCTCTTCTGGACAGGCCGTGGCCACCCAGGTCCCCGGGTTTGGTCTTGGTCACACACAAGGAAGCCAGTCCAAGGGACCCTGGCGCCACCTCCCACCACCCCTGGGACCTCTTGTCCTCAGACGTGGAGTTCAACTTTCCACCCCCATCACCAACCACAACAACAATGACGATGACAGGGAGATGAGAACTAACTGTAACCAAAAAAAAAAAAAAAAATCCAGTCACTAATGCTGGCATCGATAAGGCGGCTTCTTGTTGGTCCGTATTATTGCCTCTTTCTGCAGTCTGGTGCTCGGTGGGGGAAAAACATGGGAGGTGGGGGAGGGGTGAACTTGGGAGGAGAAAGAAGAAAAGGGAGGGGCTGTTTTCCCGGTCAACTGTTCCAAGGCTGGAACTCTACCTCAGACCCTAGGAGCCGAAGCAGCTCCACCTCGTACCGCACCAGCTCCACAGTCTCAGAGGAGCCCGGGGCAGAGGTGCCATCCATGCCTCCAGGCCTCTCGGCGGGGGTCAGCAGCTGACTGGAGGCCACCTGCCGGTAGAACTCAGCCTTGGGCAAGGTGGCGATTTCAAAGTGCGGGAACCGAGCCTGAAAGATCCTCGAGGAAAGCTTCAGCCTCTTCAGGACGTCGGTAAAGAGAAACCAGTTGCAGGGCCTGGAAAAGGCAAGAACAAAAGTTAGGGAAGGGGCAGAAGGGACAGGGTGGGGTGCAGGCACTGGGCGCTGGCCTGGCTACCCCTCCGCTAAGCCCCTGACCACTTGGGTGTCTCAGAGGTGACAATTTTCTCCTGTCCCCTATGCTGGCAGGCCCCGGGCTTTTAGCTCAATGGCAAGCACTCAACCTGTGACTGACCCCTTCCAAAAAGTGGGAGTAGGAGGGAAGTGGGCCTTCCAGAACCATGAACTCTGAGCAGGCATCCCAGCCTTCGCAACCCAGGTTACCTGGAATTTACCTTTGTGGGGACCAGTTTTGCCCCCCAGCAAGCCCTGCCAGCCTGTCTGGTTTCCCTTTCCTTGTCTCACCCCTGCTTCCCTTGCCTCCTTCTTCTCCAAGATCTTCCCCAGCAGAGGGGGGGCCGTGGAGAAAGGCCTAAACTGCGGGTAATCCAAAAGGCATTTCTCTTTGGCTCTGGAATGCATTAGACAAGTTTTTTCTCCAGCGGCAGCACCATCGTTTCTGCAGGGCTGCAGCTCACGTTACAGCTACAGCTAGTCTGACTTTGCTGAGCACACCCGACTGGGCCTGGGCGGCAGCCTGGGGACAGCTGGGAGGGGGGCTGCGAGGCCGCCCAGGGCCAGACGCTGGCTTTGACTAAACCGGGAAGAAATGCCGCGTCCCCATGTTACTGGCCCCTGTTTCCAGGGCTGTCTTTCCTCGCCATCCGCCATTCCACTGTCCCACTTCCAGCCTTTGCCACTTTTAGCCTGGACTGTATTGCATCAGCCTTCTAACTGGTTTCCCTCTGCCAAGAGTCACTCTTCCACACCCCCCACCCACCCTCACTGGATCCTCAGTTACGTTTTCTAAAAAGAAAATCAGACCTTTTCACTAGGTCACTAAACCACTTTTAATAGATTCCTAGTATCTCCAGCAAAAAAACCCTTCAAACTCTTTAGCATGATTATTATGCAAGATCTTCCAAACAAACCCCATTCAACCCCTTTGGTCTTATCTCCACCCAATTGCACTCTCACTCACACACAGATGCACACACACAGGCAGTATACCCCCACTCCACCAAGTACCAGCCATTTCATGCAGGACTAGCCCTGTTTTCTGAACTTGAATGTCTCAGTGCCGTTGTTCATGCCATACCCTCCATCCTTGTCTCCTCGGCAGCCCAGTGCAGACACCCTGTCACCCATGAGGCCTTTCTCTGATGTAACCGGTCACTCATCCCATCTTCCACAGTCTCCTGGCACTTGGCTTGTACCCCTATTATAACCCGGTAACAGAGCCCATTTCGGAAAGAATATAAAAGAAATGCAAACTGTGGTTCTCTCTGTGGTCCAGGAAGGGGAACTTGGGGGTGGACTGGAACTTACATTTTTCCCTTGACACCTTTCTGAACTATTGTATTATTTACAATAATAAATCTGCTTAGGTATGCGGTCTTTTATTAGAGTTCATGGTATACTTGTCTGTGCCCTATACCAGACTGGAGAGTCTTTGAAGGCCAGAGTTATATTCCAGCACTCTGGGTTTGACCTGGTGCAACTACTTAAGACATGATTCTGGAATTGAATGTTCTGTATGCATCTAAAACTTCTCCCCAGACCCACAGTCCTCATCCTAAAAGGCAGCATTTCTTCCGAATGACAGTGATCTCTATCATCTCACACAAGCAGCAAATGGGGTGTTCTGGGTTAAGAGAAAGGGGGTTCAGATGCCAGACCCTTGGATATTGCTTTCAAAGAATGGAGGAAAACCCCCTCAGAACACTGACAGGGGTGATCAGAATTCAGTCTTGCTTTGATGAGTCAGCAGGCACTTCTGAAGCCCACAGGACCTCAGAATCATCAGGATGTAACACCCTCCCCCCTTTTTAAGACCATAAATTCTTACATGGTGCTGCATTTGTGTGGAAGGGCAGATTCAGAACCGGTGCTCGAGAATGTAGCATCAAGAAAACCAGCTCTGCTGGGACCAAGCTCTCAACCAAATACCCACCTGCCACCCAGTTTGCTTACTGACACTCAGCCCCTGGTTGCCCCTGTTCTGTCTGCACCTAAAGCACACTACCCTGGTCCTTTTACCGCCTGGGGCCCAAGATCCTATTTCAGTGAAGGAGGTGCTGAATATGTTGGAGGAATTAATTAACTCTGCAATACTATATCCCAGAGGCCCAGCCCCGCCCTCAGGGATCAGCTTATGCCCAGAAGAATAAGGACCAAAAGCCCCTGAAACTTGATCCCTACTAGTGTCATCATAGAGGCTATTTTTATTCTTATCAGGCCAGGGGGGGAAGGGATGCAAAGAAACTGTGGTCTAGTGGTTAGAGTCGCCAAGTGAGGGGCTCCCTCAAAGGGTTCCTAATCCATTGTCTACCGCCCCCCATTATGTGCACTTCATGTGCTTTTATTTAAAAGAACATAGGGTCTGATATTTCAAAAACAGATATCAAAGAAAAAGTACACTTAAAAGTGTTTGCAAAGGTTTTGAAATCTGTGAAGACACCAAGAAGAGGACACTTAATGCTGGAGGCCAAGATCCCCTGGAGGAGGGCATGAACAACCCACTCCAGTATTCTTGCCTGGAGAATCCCATGGACATGGAGCCTGGTGGGTTACCGTCCACAGGGTTGCATGGTCGGACACAACTGAAGCGACTTAGCACTAGCACAAGAACAAAAGGCCAGTGTATTCTGTATCCTCCTAAGCAGCACGGCCATGGCCCTGCAGGTTGCTGAGCTTTCTTCTGAATCATCAAATAAAGGTGACATTGGGTCCACTCTAATGCTAAGTACCACATATATTCTAGTCTCTGAAAATGGGGGATCCTCATTATAATATGTGCGGTAATCTGAGAGGACAGCAGCAATGCCATCACCTCACCAATATTAAGGCAATGAGCAACCAGCCTGTGGATTACTTAAGGACCCCAGTGGCCCCACAGCTATGGTGAACATATGTCCTGGCTTTTCCAAGAATCTCAATTTCAAATGTTCTATCTGGCTGTCCCCAGAAACCACAAAAATGTTTCAGAGAATCTAATAGTTCACCAGCCCAGATATCTCCCAGATCATCTGTTACACCCAGAAACAGCACAAAAATTCTTCAGAGTGAATCTAGATATTGGTTTTGGAAAACACACATAGTTAATGCACCTAGCTAATCTGGGTGCATTATCTAACATCTAATATCTAATTAGATATTAGATATGTTCTAATATCAAACATATCTAATCTGGGCTGGAGAGTCAGGCTGGACTGGTCATATTTTCTCCTTCCTGCACTCTAGCATTTGTTCTCCAGGTCTCAGCTTCCTGCAGGAGAACTCCATCCTTCTCAAGATCCTAGCCCTTGGTCCCCATAGACTACTCAAACACTCACCCGTGGGACACTGACACTTGGAGGTTGTAGCAAGGGAGAAGAGGCTTATCTGAGAGCTCAAACATAAAATTATCCTCTTCCACATCATCTCCTTCTTGATCAGAGCTCCCAGGAGGATTATGGAGGAGGTCACAGGCAAACCCGTCTTTTTCCTCTGTAAAGACATCATACAGGGAATTAGTACTTAGCTACACGCATGATACCACAGAAAAGAAATGTTCCAACAAGATACAGATCCCTGGTCGGGGCCAAATGTCTCTGATCCTTGGGAGGGCGTGTGGACGTTCTAGACCCAGGAGGTAGTGCTTAGTGGCCACAGATTCATTATACTCCTCCACCTTTCAACTGGGAAAAAAGCAAGGAGGTATGAAGGATATGCTGCCCAACTGCTAGAGACAGAAGCCTGAATACACCATCAGCAGTCAGAGGCAAAGGAAAATACTTGTCCTTCAAACTACAGCTTTGAAAGTTGCCTGCCTGCATGCACGGGTCCCCAGAAACCCAGTAGCAGGGACTAGGCCTCTGACCTTTCCTAGCCGCACATTCAGGTGTGGGCTGTTCTCCTGCTCCAGCTTCCCCCAAACTTAGGAGTGAGCACCTTCCTCAATCTTGGTGAGCGCTGGATGACAGCCACAAAGAAAAGCTCACTACTCTTTTGACAGAGGAAGGCTCAGGCCGGAGCTAAGGACTTGGGAGCTGGCAGCTCTCTCAGAAACTCTATGTGCATCCTGGGGACGGGGTAGGGAGGGATGGTGGCTGCCAGATGGCGGGCTGGGTCCCTTTTGAGTGTGAGCAATACCAGAAGAGGCGACAGTGCACATGGGGGCTTCCAGCAGGGTTAGGATAAAGCCACGGAGGAGAAAGGAAGCTTGGGAGAGAGATAATTTTAAAAGTACCCAGGGTGGGGAGTGGTAGAGGGCTAATGACGGATGGCTTTGTCCAAATCAATGGCATCTGTTGATTCTGGCCACCTAGTTCTGAGTCTGGGAGAAGCATGGGCTGGAGTGGGGGGGTGAAAGGGTCTGTAAGCTACTAGCAGGTGAAGAAGGGCTACCTCCATTGGGTCACTCCTGTCTTTGAGAAGAATCAGTGATACCCAAGCAGATCCCATACATCTGAGACATAGACCAGGGTGGAAAATATCCACTTAAAGCTTACCCAACACAGAACTGCTGTAGAAGTCCCAGGAAACGCCAGGATCA
The DNA here is from genome assembly GCF_023699985.2 of Odocoileus virginianus. Taxonomy (NCBI): domain Eukaryota; kingdom Metazoa; phylum Chordata; class Mammalia; order Artiodactyla; family Cervidae; genus Odocoileus; species Odocoileus virginianus. Next base: position 5,485,636 of record NW_027224264.1, on the reverse strand, counting down.
CCTTCTGCCCGGCCCTGGAGATCTGAGAGGTGATCTGATGAAAGAAGAAAGGGCAGTGAGAATAGGGGGTAGACTAAAAGAGGAATCTAGAAGCAAAGTACATACATTTGGCATTAGGAGAATGGGTGATGGGAAGGAAGGACCACAAGAGGGTCCAGGAGCGACCCCAGAGAGATATGCTATCCATCAGAGGCTACAAACCAGTGCCCAGAGCCAAATCTAGCCCACTGACCACCTGGGTTTTGGCCCAGTGTTTTAAACCTTCACAATTTAGTTAACTTCTGACATTTTAAAGTTGGGAGATTTCACTTAAAAATTCGGATTTCCAAGTTCTCTTGAAAAAGAAAAATCAAGAGATCTGGCAAACACTGTATCCACATTCCTGCATGTCATCAGTTGGCTAGAGGGAGAGGCGACATGTGCGTTCTCCAGTTCAGCAGGCCCCACCCAGCCTGCCTGCTCTCTAACATGATCAGTCTGAAGGCATTTAGGCCTGGGACCCCTTCTTCAAATGATGTAGGGCATTACTCTGCAGGCAGAATCCTAGATCCATCCCAGGATTTCAATCCCCTGCTGGTCACAATGTTCATATATCCAATCGTGACCTTGCCAATCCAAAGGAAGATAAAGGAAGCATAATTCCTTCTGTCTCGTCTTTGAAAACATGGATTGGTGGGGGGGGGGGGATGGCCAAGTTTATCCTCATGAAAACCTATTGCTTCCACAGCAATACCCAAAAGAATTAAGAACAGGTAATGAAACAAAAACATGTACATGAATGTTCCAGAGCAGCTCTATTCACAATCTCCAAAAAGTAGAAACAACTTAAATGTCATTCAATTGATGAAGTGAGAAACAAAATGAAGATTAACACAATGGGATAGTAATCAGTCATTAGAAGAAATGAAGTATTGATACACGTCACCTACAACACGGATGAAACTAGGAAACAAGGAGGCTAAGGGGTTAGGACTTAGCACTTTTTCTTTTTTTGGGTTCATGGCTTGCAAGATCTTAGTTCCCCAACCAGGGATTGAACCCGGGCCCTGGCTTAAGTTGGGTTAAGCTCCAAGTCCTAACCACTGGACTGCCGAATTTCCTCTCTCTAAAAAAACCATTTCAAACCACCTTTCGCTTACACAATCTGAGAACTGACATCAGGCCACCTCTTAGCCTCCCTGTTTCCTAGCTAAGCATCATCTAGATGAATTGTTTCACTTCTTGGCTCCATGTGGACAAAAAGCAGGATTCCATGACAAATTCAACTGTGTCACCTGTGGGCACATGGCCCAGTGGTTGCCAATGTGCCACGTAGTACAGTTGGCAAGCTGATTTAGCTGTGTATGGTTGCCACCTGCCCTCAAGTGACACCTGGGCAACAGGACAGGAGAGAGTCCAAAGGGCACAGGTTGGGTTAGGGTGCCCCCTGAAAACCAAATCCCAGGAGGAAGTTGGCAGGTACTCTTAAAGGAGCAGAGCTAAGTTCCCGGATGGAAGGCACCACCACATTCCAGGATACCTTCCCTTCGGGTCACACATTCTATCAGCAAAAGTGCCCATCAGCTGTTGTGAGCTACTGAAAGAAGTTTGTTTTTGGCAACCCCCTAGGAGATGAGGGGTTTCTTCTGAGAGGAAAAGACAGTCAGAGAGAAGCTTTCAATAATGTCTGAGGAGCCAGAGTGGAAAATCTTTCATCACATATATGAGATATTTTGAGTATTCCATGAAAAAACTCTTGAGGTCCCAGATGCCAGCTTATCTCCTCTTCTGTACCCTGTGCCATTTGGGAGCTGGAAGTAATTTCTTCCAAAGGCATCTGTCAGGTAGGTGACTATATTCGGCGCCTCGCCCTGCACTAGGTGTCCTGGGAGATAAAGGAATGAGATTGTAAGTTCCCAAAAGTCAGGGACTACATTTGTCCTGTTCATCACTGTCTCCCCAGTTCCAAGGCCCAGGTGCCTGGCACAGTAAGAGCATGATAAACACCATGGGGGATATAAGAGGGAGGAGAAACTACTACAAGGCGAGACTATAAAGTCAAGGACTTGCTTAGCCTGCGTGCTGGCACATAAGCATTCAAGTGACTGCGGTCACCAGAGGACTCCAGCAGAGCAGCCCTCACTCACCATACTCCTGGGGCTCCTCTCTCGGACCTGCCTTCAGAGGCCCCCAGGCACTCATCTAATTCTCCTCACTGACAACAGATCTCTGTCATTTGCAGGTGAATGTGTCTTTTTGAGATAGCCCAAAGTCAACTGGCACAGACAAAGATGCCAAAGTCAGAACTGGCCCACAAGTGGTGCACAAAAGGAACCGTCAAAGTCTGCTTGACAGGGCAGCTTCGAGGCATGTTTCCACACGTGTCTTCATGTTCAGTCAGGATGAAGAGTGACTCTTTTTCCTTGATTTTCCCTTGTCCTCCCTGTAACTTTGAGTTCTTTTCTCTTATCCTTGCCTTCAAAAAGTACCCTCAGCCCAGCAATCCTGCTTCTAGGTATATACCCCAAAGAACTGAAAACTTGTATTCAAATATTTGTTCATGTGTGTTCACAGCAGCACTAGGCACAGTTGCCCAAAGGTGGACACAACCCAAATGTTCCTCAACAGATGAATGGATAAAAGAAAATGTGATCTATCCAGACGAGGGGATAGTATTCACCATTAAAAAGGTGCTACTATGTGGACCGACCTTGAAAATATGATGCTACATGGAGGAAGTGAGCCTCAAAAGGCCTCATATTGTATGATTCCCTTTTATACGAAATGTTCAGAATGGGCAAATCCATAGAGACAAAGTAGACAGGTGGTTGCCAGGGGCTGGGGTTGGGGGTGGAGAACAACTGCTCAATGGGTATGGGGTTTCATTTTGAAGGGATGAAAATGTTTTGGAGCTAAATAGAGGTGGTAGTTGTCCAACATGGTGAACACACCACCAAATGCCACTGAACTGTTCACTTTTAAATGGTTAATTTTATCTTACATGAATTTTGCCTTGATTAAAAAAAATATGTTTAAGTATTCAATGTGAGTGGTGGCCCTGGCAATAGAAGTTTCTCTATTTCCTAGGGTCCCATTGTACCCCTGCCCATCTCCTACAACCAAGTCACCAGCTGAGGAACATGTAAGGGGAGAAAAACAAAAAACAAACACCCAACGACTGGGGGTCATATGGCCGAGGTCTCTGGCAGGAAAAACAAAAACCTGTGATTCAGTGACCTCAAGTGGTAAACTGCTAACCCTTTCATTGGTGGAAGGAAAAGCAGTCCTGAGAGTTCCTCCAATGCCCCAACCCAAACTGCAACAACTCCCCACTGGCTCCCACATCTTTCCGACAGAGGACGTAAAAGCAGTCTGTTTTCCCTTGGCTAGGCTACATATTATTCTCTTCTTCAAAGGGTCAAAGGGAAATCAGTCACATGCCTGCCTGTAATCTGGCCCAAGAAGGAGCTCTTCCAAAGGCCTCTTGGAAGGTTTGGATGGCTTGGTTCTCCAAGGACAAGGAGGAGAGACAAAGGGTTCACTGTCTGACCTCCAGTACCCAGAACTGTACCTGAAACTTAACAGGTGCTCTATAAACACATGGATGAACACATGAAGCAGCAGCACTATACCCTCCAGGGTCTCGGGAGACATGGGCCTCATGCTAAGCCAAGGCAATGGAGGAAAATCCACATTTTCAACCCACACGAATCATCAGCATCTTCTGCTTTACAAAAGAATTCACTACAGGATACCACTCCTCTGTGTATTTAAATGAGGATTTGATTCCTCGAGTTTTCCAGGAGAGAAGACTTGCACAAAATGAGGGATGCTCTACACGAGGCACAACCCTGATGCTGGCTTACCGCTTCCGTCCTTGACACCCTACAGGGACTCGCCTTCATCTGCTGCCCAGTGGGATCCCCACTAGGGGAGGAAGAAGACAGTGAATCTGTGGGGAATTTGGTTAGGCAAATGCTTGGGGATGAACAGCAAAGAGCTTTTTAACTACCTCAACCAGACAGGCAAGGTAAAAAGAAATCCAGAAGTCTACCCTGATGTATTGAGGTGTAGTGGTTAGGGAGGTGGGGCAGAGGAGGAAACCACCTCCCCAACCTTCAACCTCATTGTGCTTCCAGCAGCCACTCTACCCAGTGGTTTCTTGAGATTCGGGGCAGGGGAGAGGTAGGGAACTGATACGAAACAAGAGAAACACTCCATTGGAGGAATCGTAAAAGTTCCTGGTGATGGTTACTCAACATTGTGAATGTATGAAATGCCACTGAATTGTTCACTTCAAAATGGTTCTGTTAGGTGAGTTTTTCCTCAACCTTAAAAACTGTGTTAACCTCTTATCCCCTCACAACAGCCTTTGAGCTCAAGTCCCCCCTCCCGGAACCTACTGAGTGCTGCCAGTGCCTGCTTCCCTGGCTGCCAAGGTCCTAACCAGCTTGAGCACTTTCCCTAATGGCCAGTCAGAGCTCTGCCTTTAATTGGCACTCACTATTTGCATGGAAAAGAGGTGGCCCAGTTTTAACACTCCTTTCAGCTCCTGGCCCCCATTATGAAGTTATAGCTCTGTGCCCATAAAGGTGAGAAACAATGTCAACAATTGAATGAAGGTGTTCAGCCTGGAAAGCCTAGGAAGTGCCAGAATTTAAGAAAGTCTTCTCTTGTGTCCACAGCACAGACTAGAACTCTACTTAGTTTAAGGAGGCATTGAAGGCTTTCCAGTAGTTGGGATTAGATAACAGACATGAGAAAAGAGAAAACTATGTTTACTTCTCACTTTTTAACTACTTCAGATGGTTTCAACATTCAAACTCCTTGGGGATTTTGGAGAAGGGGTCCATGAAGAAAAAACTTTGTGACCACAGAGGTTAGTAATAGCTTTATTTGCACCCAGAGGGCCCCAAGCCCTCAGGAGGGTGGTCTCCAGCCCAAAGAGGCCTCTGGATGAGACCTACTGGTCTGAGGAGTGCTTCATGAGGTGCTTTTATCATGTTGGGATGCTCTGGATGTTCCCGTGTGCCAGCTTTCCCTGGGAATTGAGTGGAGTGCAGACAACACATGTTAGTGTGGAGGACAGTGCAGGCATTCCGTGGTGTGTGGGAAGAAGCCACAGAAGGTGGCCTGCCCCGAGCCCCATGCAGCCCGGTGATGGTCCAGCTAAACTAAACAAGAGTCCTCACTAGCCCAGAGCAAATGCCTGAAGGAGTGTCCCCATGGGGCTCTGTCCTCACAGACAGGCCTGGGCCCCAGAGCTGGTGGAGGAGACAGTCCTCCTGTCCCCGCCAGAGAGGCTGGGTCCAGCTGTGGGGTAGAAGCCTGGCTGTGGACTGGATGGGGGCAGCCAGGCAGGGGTCAGGGCCTCCCTCACAGCGTCCCATCACTCCCCCTTCCTTCGGTACCTAGAAGGCCCTTCCCACCTAGTCCTCCTTCCACAGGGACCTTCGGCTCAGGCTACTACTTTGTTTCTTCCTCCATCATCAGCTGCCTAGTTAACCTGTATTCCATAAACAAATGAGCTTGGAGCCTAGGACTTTACATGATGGTGGGGTGGGGGGTGGGGGTATTAACTGAGGCCACAGCCTGGGAGAGAGGAAACAGCCTTGGGCAAACCCTTGGCCCTGTCAGCTTCCAGGGTAAGAGGAGCTCTACCATCAACATCAAAGCCTCCGAAGAGGATCGGTGACACAACCTCCAGCTGCTCCATCCACCCAACTGTGCTTAGGCAGGCTGAAGAAGTCACCGCTGGAGTAAGGGCCAAGCTGTAATATCACACAGGAGGTGGGGTTCCTTTATTCAGAGGTCAAGTCTGAGGAGATTTCCACTGAGCATGCCCAAGCCAGACTTCCTTCCTCCCACTGCCCAACTCCGTAGAGCTATCTAACTGCAGAGAAACAGCTGTCATCCACTAATGAGAAAACAAATGCAGGTTGGCTTGTGGTGCTTGCCACGGGCCTTAACACTACTTTTCCAGAGGGGGCAAGTGAGGGAGAAAGAGCAAACAACAGGAGGATGCACAGGGAACATCACAGTTACCACAGGGTGTGAGGAATAAAGCATCTGGAGGGGTCCCAAGGGTTGAACTTTGATCACCAACAGAGATAAAGTGCAAGTGCAAAAACAAAAACAAACTGCTAGGTGTCACCTCTTTGCAACTGGCAGACCATTCAAAGCACAAGTCCACATATTTTGCCCCAAACTCAAACTACTAGTGGGGCCACTGTCCCAAAGAGAGGCCTACCTCACACATGGAGTGGGAAAAGGGCAACCAGGGCCCTGAAGAGGATGCATGCAATGAGGACACCCACAGCACAAGGACAAGAGGAAGCTGCCTGCTGACTTTTAAGTTCATAGAGATTTCTGAGTTGCCAGAAAGAAACACATGAGGAGAGCTGATGCCCCTCATAGGAGCTGCCTGAGGTGAGTGAGATGAAGGGTATCTCAGGTGCTCAGGGTCAGAGCTCCGGTAATGAGGTTTTGAGCCTGGGTCATACTCACCACTGAGAAAGCGCTTCATGGTGTCACTGCTGGCCAGCTTCATGGCTGTCTGTCCTGAGTAGGTGGCCAGCGTGGGGTCGGCCCCATAGGACAGCAAAAGCCAGATGGTCTCCAGGTTGTCGTTGACCACTGCATCGTGAACTGGCCTACAAGGTGACACAGTGTGAGAATAGCAGGACCCAAGTGGGAATCTGGGTGTCTAGGCCTCAGGCCACCTTAGCAGGGAAAGCAAAGCAAGAGGAGCCCAGCGTAACATGGGTAAGAGGGCAGGGACCCACCAATGGCCTGCACTGCCCTCCACACTGCCCCGCCTCTTTCTCCTCCCTCCCAGTTCTCTCTCTTATGTTCCCCAGTGGTGCTCTGCTGGTAGCTCTGGAGCTCAGGGGAGAATGGGCCCCTAACTGAGGATAAACTTAAGAGAAGATTCTGGGGGATGTGACTGGAAAACCCAGATGACTGCCCCAGAGCTACTCCGCACACCTAACAGGCGGCCCAGCAGCCCACATCCTCTGACCCAAGCCCCCCGCCCCCACTTGGTATGCAGCTCAGGGGTCAGTTTCGCCCAGGGAGCAGGCCCTCAGATATAGCACAGGAGAATGGGTGCAATTTCTTTGGAAATTGCAGGTGTCCCTTTTTTAAGTATAGAGAGATCAAATCAAGAATCAAATCTGGGATGTTACCTCAAGATCAGCCTCCCGATTCCTAAAGCCCGAGATTCTGCCTGAAGACAGCTGCTGGGGATGATCCCTAGAGAACCCTGGCCTCCCATCAGTGGGCAACGTGGACTGGCCAGCCAGGGACTCATCCAGCCTGGCCTAAAGTGGGGTGGATTCTCTTGAGGGAGGGGCTGAGCGGGGGAGAGGGGTGGGAGAGATAAGAGGGCAGCCTTCTTGCCTGGTGCCATCCTGCGCGCTACAGTTCACGTTGGCCCCGTGCTCCAGCAGGATGTTCAGGATGTCAGTCCAGCCCCGGGAGCAAGCCTCATGCAGGGCCGTGTAGCCGGCATTGTCACGGTGATTCACATCTTCACTGTCTTTCTGAAGGCAGTAGAGGACAACGTCCTGTGGGGACAGGGAAGGCGCTGTGAGCAAAGAGAGGCCGAACTCTTGCAGTCACCTGGGTTAAGTTTGAAGCTCTCCACGTGTCCGAAGAGTCTCAGAATGTGCTCTTTAGTCCAGGGACTGATGGGCAGATCTCAGAATCTATTGTCAACTAAATCAGTCCTGAGGTGCCAGCTTTGGGCAGTGTCCTCAGCAGAGCGGAGACATTTCTAATGACTGACAACACTGATCAGGGTGTGGGCTGTGCGTGTAAGCCCTTCAGAGAGGCTCACCTGCCCACCTGGAGCTCACACCCTCAGGACTCCATGGTCTGACTGCCTGTTCCCTCATCCGGGGCTTTGCGAGATGACCCCAGACCAGAGAAATGAGACTTGTGCTGGTAAACACCGCCTCTGGCAGTTATTTGAGAACAAGGAAGAAAGAGCTGGTTTAAGTACCATCCGTGGATGTGTATCCCAGGGCAGTCAGTTCCAGCCCTCCCCTCAAATGAAGACTGTTCTGAGTATCATCCAGGGTGGTCAGTCATCCATAGTAATGATCAGTGACCCTGGGCTGAGATGATAGGACGATAAGTGGGACTCCAGGTTGAGAAGCAGCCTAGCTAGCTGTGGTGGATAAGCTGAGGCAGAAGGGAGAGGCAGTCCCTCTTCTGAAGGAAAGAGGCTGACAGCAGCTACCAGGGGCCTCTTGTCAGCTCCCCCAGGCCCCGATGAGATGGGACTCAGCTGTTCTGACTGACAGCTAGCACACCAGCTGGCTGGCTAGAGCTTGTGTGTACCTGCATGGGGGTGCTGCCTTCTGGACACGGAACTGTCACATTGCCTCTACAGGGGGTCACGAGGCCCCCACCCTTCCCACCACTGCAGATACCACCTCTTCTTCCTGGCCTCAGACGCCTCCTCCTTCCCTTCCTCCTGTCACAGGCTGCCCAATCTGCCCTTGCCCTGTCCTGATCGGTTCACCTATGGTCTCCTGCTGCCTGCTTTGGCCCCAGGTAAAAGAAACTCACTTAAAGGGCAAGGGCTGGTCATCATTTTTTCTTTAGATCTCCCTTGGCAGCTATCCAGGCCCCCACACTAGGTGCTCAAGACAGATAGGTGGCTTGCCAGTGAGACAGTGTCAAGGTGGCTCTCTTATGCCAACCCGCCTGGCTGGGAGTGCAGCTGTCTTTAAATGAGTCAGTTATGGGTATTGGAAGCCTTAAAAAAAAAAAAGAGGACCTACTCTAAGCCCAACATCTCCACACTTCAGAGCAAATCCTGTGGAAATAACTGGTGTGGCCAACAAAGGCACATGGTCAAGGAGCTCATATCCACAAAATACACTCATATCAACAAAAATGCCCAACAAGGTCATTGAATGAATCTGGCTTCTGCCCCTACCCTTTGGGAATCAAAAAGACACTGGTGTGAATTCAGACTCACATATACATAGTGCTTGAGTGACTGTGGACACATCACTTGACATGGCTAACCCCTGATTTTCTCACCTGTAAAACAGGGTTAATAAAACCTACCTCCATAGGCTTACAGTGAAGATGAAAGGATATGAAGTAACGAGAGCTCTTAACATGACCAAAGAGGTGCTCAACAAACACCAGCTTCCTTTCCAGTCCATAGGGAAGCAGCATAAGGTGGGGGTGAGTGCAACTCTGCCCCTCCAATGTACTCGACCCCTCCACTACTGGAGGCCAAAAGGAGGGGAAGCTGGAGGGAGATATAAAGAGTGAGCGATGATCACCCCCATTCCTCTCTGAGTGGGGAGCCATGGCACAGGGAAATTCAAGATGACCATAAAACCCCCTAAATCCCATTTCTGGCCTATGAAGATACTGGATGATATTGTCTTACCATTTCAATGCTATTCATCCTAAATTGACATCCAATTGGGTTTGCAAGCCCACACAGCATATCGGGATGAGGCAGCTCCATAGACCATATACACAGTAGGAGGGGGCCATCCTGGACTCAAGCCCCAAACAAAGGCCTGGCCAGGTCACAGAAGAGCCAATGGGGAGAAGGTTATCCACAGATGCTGGGGCAACGACATCCTGTGGATATGAGGGGGCGTTCCTTACCTTATAGCCAAGGCGGGCCGCCCGCTGTAGGAGGGTCTCGCCAGCATTTTTGTTCACTATGAGACGACGAGCCTCTGGGGGGATCTGCCGGGCTGTGGGTGACTCGGAGGCCTCCTCTGGGCCAGCACTTCGGGACTTAGAGGGTGTGCATGGTTCTGTGGGCTTCGCTGGGGTGGGAGATTTGGGAGGGCGTGTCTTCTGCTGGCTCCAACGCCCTTTGCCCTGGAAAGCAGAGACACAGATCAACACAACTTACCATCGCATTTCCACCCAGTGAGCAGATGCAGAATGGCTCAAGTCCTCAACCCTGAAAACCAAGCAATGATGAACGGATTGCATGCAGAGCTCGAGGGGATATGCCAGCTTCTCTCACACACTCTGCATGCCTTCTTTACCTGCCTTGATCCCCATTTGTTGAAGTTTTTAACTAGTCACCTTGATAAATAAGCAGAAGCAAACTCTCAGAGTGAAGAGAGTGGAGACAGCTCGCTGTGATGAAAGAGGCACAGCTGTGGAAGCCTTCACTCTGTTGCAAAAACCTTCCCACAACATCCAACCCTCACCAGGCTTTCCCCGCCTCCTAGCACACTGTCTCCCTGGATCACACCTGTACCCGCCTGGGCTGGTGGAAAGTGCTCAGGCTCTCAAATCGGACAGAACGGCTATTGAATCCTGCCTCTGCCAGCCACTAGCTGCAAGACCTGGGGCAAGACCGAACCTCTCAGAGCCTCACTTTCTCCCCCACAGGGTCTTTGAGATAATGAGCTAGAGCAGCAACAGAACAATGCACACGGTGGGTGCTCACGAAACATTACAGTCCTTTCCTCACGAATGACCCTTGCTTGTCTCCTTTCTTCTCCCATTTTGAACTGGAACATCCAGAACAGGTTCTCGTGCCTGGCACACCACAGTGTATTAAGTCCATAGGGGCAGGCTACTTGTCTCTTTCAGATGAGAGGAGGGAACTTCAGAAAGAGAGGAACTGTGTTTAAGGAGCTGCATTCAAGGAACCAGACCCAAGGTGCTTCATGTTCACCTGGACCTAAGTTTGATGATGAGATTCTAAGCTTGGAGTTAATGCCATAAGTGGACAAGACTTTGGGGGAGCCAGGGGAGAGGAGGGTATGACTTGCACATGGAAGGAACATGAATCACTGGGGGGCCAGGGGACAAGAATGTGCTCCCATCAGACTCTAAGATGACTGTGATGACCCCCACCTCCTGATATTCATGTTCTTGTGTAGCCCCTTCCGCACAGGAGAAGGCAGAGATGATGGTGTGTGACCTCCAAGGCCAAGGCCTAAAAGATAATGTGGCTTCTGCTTTGCTCTTTTGAATCACTCATTCAGGAGGAAGCCAGCTGCCAGGTCATGAGGACAGTCAAGCATCCCTTAAGAGGCCCAAGGGCAAACAAAGGAGGTCCCCCACCAATAGCAAGCCTTGACTTGCCACCTATGTATGTGAGGGAGCCACTCAAGAAGCAGATCCTCCAGCCCCAGTCGAGTCTTTGGATGAATGGAGCCCTGGCTGGCACCATGACTGCAACCTCATGCATGGGAGACCCCAAGTCAGACACATCGAAGCTGCTCCTGAATTCCTGACCCCAGAAACTATGAAATAATACATGCTTATTGTTGGGTTAAACTGCTAAATCTTAGGGTAGTTTGTTGTGCAGTGCAATAGATAATTAGGAGGGCTTCCCAGGTGGCTCACTGGTAAAGAATCTGCCTGCCAATGCAGGAGACACAGGTTTGATCCCTGGGCTGGGAAGATCCCCTGGAGATCTTCCCTGGCTACCCACTCCAGTATTCTTGCCTGGAAAAGTCCCATGGATAGAGGAGCTTGGTGGGCTACAGTCCATAGGGTGGCAAAGGGTCGGACACGACTGAGCAACTGAGCACAACAGATAATGAATACATCCTACTTACCCAAATGCCCGAGAGCATCAAGGGCTCCCTTAAATCCTATGTCGTCTACAACACTGTGGTCCCCACTGCCCTTTTTCTACACACCCAGAACGCCTAGTCTGAATCACATAGTCCAGTGCCTTATGCCTGACTGTCAACTTCCTTCTGTTGTTTCATGGGCAAGTCTGGCCTCCCCTGCTACATTTTAAGCTCCCTGGGGTTAGGGTTCATATTGTCGTCATCTCTTTTGTTCCTTACAGCAATTAACTTGGGGTTGGGCATGTCACTGCAACAAACATTTGTTGACTTGATTCAAGCTATACATAGAGCCCTGGGCAGCCAAAAGAGTTGCCTAGAAAGACACAAAGCCAGGAAAGAAATGGCACCAGGGAAAAGACGTTGACCCAGGGCATTTGTTTCCTCTGGTACACTGCAAGAAAAGAGCTGCTCTCTGTCCACATCCTGAAAGGGCAGAGAGGTATACCAGCTAGCAGGAAAGGCCCTGGCTATGAGGGTAGAATGCAGCTTTCTTGCCAGGAGGACAGAGGTGTACAATGGCAATACTGGAGGATGCTGGGTAAAATGCCCAGGTTGTTGCTAAGCCAAGTGAGGAGCCAAAGGGTGATTCCCCTTCAAGGGGCCAGAGCTGGCAGAGAAAAGGGAGGCTGCCAGAGAGAGGGAGGAGCAAGACCCCGCCCCTGCCCTGCCCCCTGGCTTGGAGCCCCTGTGGGAAGAAGCCTTTGGCTGATGCGCCAGCTTCAGTGTTGCAGGCGTGTCCTCACCCTCCCCCTGCCTTGCTTCTCACTACAAAGCCCTGTGCCATGGGGGCAACTGGAGCAGGTGGTGGTGACTGGGAAAGAAAGAAAGGCAGGAGGGAGAAAGGGAGGCCCTGGGAAGGCACAAAACCTCTCTGGGAGAGCATTTCAGTGGACACACTGCCAGGCAGAATTACTAGACAGAAGCATCAGCATGTGCTGCTGAGTGTCAGGTGGCTCATCACCTTTGTGTGGGATGGAGTCACATGAGTGGGGAAGAGCAGGGGATGAGGACGTCCACCTTCCACCAGAGCTGCTCCGGGTGGCAGCGTCTCCCTGCCCAGCCGCGTCCTACCCCAGTGTCACCTGAATGCAGACAGAAGCCACCCATTCACAGGGTGGAGGCATATGGAAAGGGTAGGGGGTGGGGGTGCCCCAGGGGCAGCCAGGCCTGCGTCATGCCCCAGGTCTGTCACTCGGGCCACTGAGTAACCTCGAGCTAGTCCCTGAACCTCCCCAAACCCTGGTTTCCTTACCATAAAATGAGGACAAGAGGGTCCACCTCTGACAGCTGCTGTGGGAATTGAGTGATCATGTGAGCAGAGCACCTGGCACAGAGCAGATGCCCCGGTTCCTGCCTTGGCCCCTCCGGAGTCTCCAGGAACCGGCCCTGCTACCTGGACTTCCTGTGTCTCTGTTCCCTCATTTTTGCCTTGGTTTGAAGCTCGAGAGTTTACACCAGCCTCAGAGACAGCACCTGACCATTATCAAAGCCTTTCACATCCATAGCCTCCTTTGTTCCCCTAAGCACCCTTGTGGGATGGAAAGGACTGGAAGTATCATCTCCTTTTTTTAAAGATGAAGAAATAGGCTTAAGCACTTTGTTTGCGCTGAAATCAGATTCCAGAACAAGGATGGGGGACTTGAGCACCTGGGTCTCCTACCTTTTTCCAGTGCCACTCAGGGACCCTGCTCTGGAGCTGGAAAGAGCCATTAGTCACAACTACCTAAACCAGCCCAATACGACCTTTTGATTTTTGGTTGTCAAGACAAACACATATTATAGATATACATTTGAACCTGAGCCTTGCATCTCTCAAACATCCTTGCACCTCCAGGACGAGGATTGTGTGATGTTCTTTTTTTCCATTGTACAGTGTGGAACTGAACACCAATGCCATGAACATCAGAACCCAAAGAGACATCAGTTCTGAACAGGGGTTCTAGTGCCCTTGCTTGGCTATGGATCGGTAGGCACTCATGAGAAGCACAGAAACTGAGGAGTGGGGTTGGGAAAGTATAGCTATGACCAGTCCAAGTGGAATTGCTTCAGCCCCACCCTCAGGCAACCTTTGTCTGGACATCAACATCCTTGCTTCTACAAATTGTTTTCTACCTTGATTGACTCAGAAAGCTCCCTGATTGGTTTCCAGTGAGTTGAGCCCAGACAAAAGCTTCTTGATTGGATGTTAACAAGCTATTCAAGCTAACATTCTGCCATATTCTTTAACTCTTCCCTAACTCTAAGGAGATCCAAAGATTGTTGAGGCAAATTCATCCTGGGCCAAACCCTACAGTTTGTAGATGCTCTGTATTAGCTCTGACTTCAGTTCCCATTCTTCAAACCCACAGCCCAACCCTTCTAGAATTAGTTTAAAACACTGTAATAAATATGAGTTAATTTGATCCCTCCATGCACTCAACTTGGGCTTCCCTGGTGGCTCAGACAGTAAAGAATCCACCTGCAATGCGGGAGACCTGGGTTTGATCTCTGGGTTGGGAAGATCCCCTGGAGGAGGGCATGGCAACCCACTCCAGTATTCTTGTCTGGAGAATCCCATGGACAGAGGAGCCTGGTGGGCTACAGTCTATGGGGTCGCAGAGTTGGACATGACTGAGCGACTCACACTTTCACTTTTTCTGTTCATGCACTTACTCACTCATTCAGAAGACTGCTCCTCAAGGAGCTTATGGGAAACATGCCACCCTAGCCCAGTCTCCACCCCCAACTTCCCTGGCTGATAACATACCTTTGCATCTTCTGAGACCGTCACCATGTGCTTGGTCTTGCACTTTCGTTTTCCTGATGGCTTTTCTGAATTTTCAAGGCAGGCTGGCTCCTCAAGGTTATTTGGGAGGAAACCATTTGGTGAATCTGAGATCCCCTGGGCTTTGTTGGGCAAGAGAAGGTTCCTGTTCCGGAGGCGGTGCTCTGGGCTCTGGGAGGAAGTCTTCTGCTTACGGGCCTTTAAATCTGCAGGAAAGAATGGATGTCAGGGAAATGGCACACAGAAAAGCAACACCTTCCTCTAAGCTGAATCAGAGGACTTTGGGGATTAGAATCTCAGGACAAAGTTGTGTAACTATTCCCTACCAGTATCTGGTGCGGGGATACCTATTCCACTAGATGCTTCTCGAACAGACACTATGCTTCCACATCAATGTCCCTCCCCTCCAAGCAGAAGACAACTCCCAGCCCTGCTAGCAGGGGGTGGCCCATCTGGCTGTCCCAAAGATGAGGGTCAATTTAAAAGGAAATCAAAACTTTCCCAGCACTTCCCCCTTTGTCTCTTTCTCTACTCCAATATGAAACAAAGCTAGCAGCTCTGCTGAAGTGAAGCATGTAGTATACTAGGGGCGAGTAAATGGGAGAAGGCATCCCTCACAGCCTTAGCTCTACCTGCCTGTCTGCCCTGTTGGTCTCTCTCCAGGCACACAAAGATCAAAGTGTCACAGAAACTCCCTGAAACCAGAAGTTGCCATGGGTCAACTTAACTGAGGGGCAGTCACAGAAACCTGCTGCCCTCCGTAGCTGGAAATCAAGTCACTGGGACACACTGAGCAACATCTCTAATTCTGGTCATAGCTCGCTGAACAGAGCACACTCCAATTTCCAAAGGGCCTGCTGGGAACTCCATTACCAAGAGCTTCATCCAGCAGGGTCAGTCCCAAGCCCCATGGGGTGGGTCGGGACAGATTGAGTTGATCCTTATCTCTTAACATGACTGTTACATGGCATGGCCACTAGCTGTGTGGTTGCTGAGGGCACGTCATAATCTCCCGGAGCCTAGTTTCCACGACTGTAAAATGAGGAGGATAGAATCCACACCACCCTTTTATAAAGTGTAAGGCATCATTACTGTGTTATTTAAGTGTAAGCTTTTAGGCAGGACCATGCTCATGTAGTCTTTATCTTCCCACCAGGACTGGCCACCATGCCTAGTGAACAGTGAAAGATCAGTATGTCTCTGAAGTAACTGTTGCCTCAGTTTCTCCAAGTTGTGAAATGAGGGGGTTGTGCAAGATCCAAGAGTTCTCAACCCGCCTCCCTTGACCTTGGCTTCTCTTACATGTGACATTGCCAAGGGCAGATCTAGATGGAGGAGCCAACGTCACAGCCTGACGAATTCTCCACAGGTTACACATAGCTCTAAAAAGGCCAGTTGTCACAGCCCCCCATCCTCCCAACTCTCCCTAGTCCACCAGTGGGTCCCCACCTCTGCCTAAAAACTGCTGTGCGAATGTTTACAATAGCCAGGACACGGAAGCAACCTAGATGTCCATCGGCAGATGAATGGATAAGAAAGCTGTGGTACATATACACAATGGAATGTTACTCAGCTATTAAAAAGAATGCATTTGAATCAGTTCTAATGAGGTGGATGAAACTGGAGCCTATTATACAGAGTGAAGTAAGTCAGAAAGAAAAATACCAATACAGTATATTAACGCATATATATGGAATTTAGAAAGATGGTAATGATGACCCTATATGCGAGACAGCAAAAGAGACACAGATGTAAAGAACAGACTTTTGGACTCTGTGGGAGAAGGCAAGGGTGGGATGATTTGAGAGAATAGCATTGAAACATGTATATTATCATATGTGAAATAGATCACCAGTCCAGGTTCGATGCATGAGACAGGGTGCTCAGGGCTGGTGCACTGGGATGACCCAGAGGGATGGGATGGGGAGGGAGGTGGGAGGGGGGTTCAGGATGGGGAACACATGTACACCTGTGGCTGATTCATGTCAATGTATGGCAAAAACCATCACAATATTGTAAAGTAATTAGCCTCCAATTAAATTAAAAAAAAAAAAAGAACTGCTGTGCTGGATGGCTTCTAATAGCACGTCAAGCCAGCACATTATCAACCATGCCTTTTAATGCAACCAGTTTGGGCTGAGGCAAAAGAGGAAGGAACAGAAGCGAGTCTTGTGAGGACCTCAGGAAACATGGGGAAGCCATATTACAGCATTCAGTGCTGCAGGAAAAGCAGCAGCCCCTTCCCCATGTACGCAGGGCAGGGTAGGCTCTGGAGTTTATTCGACACTGGTGGAGCACCCTCATGGTAGCACCAAAGGGAACCAGGAGTGAAGGTAGCAGGTATGTGAGTGGCAATGGTTCTTCTTATCCCCTCTGCAAATCAAGGAGAGACCCAAGCCCAGGATGAAAAGAAAGATCATGAGGCTCACATGAGAGTTGTCTGGTCTAGTTTGGTCTCTGCCTGACTCTCTGATGTCAACCTGAAAGAAGGTAGTAATAGGAGGAATTGGAGCTTCTGGAGAAGAGAGATGTTTGCCAGGCAATTCCTTCAAGAAGAGTTAGCATCAGATCTGGAGAAGATCATAGGCCAAAGCCAATAGACTTAACTCAAAACCCGTAGACACACACACGGAGGGAGAATGATCCAGTGTTTCTAAACACTGGAGGTGACCCCACAACCAGCAGGATGCCTTGCTGAGTGGCGCTCCTGTGCTCCTGGAGGTGGTTATGTTGAAGCTGTCAAGAGTGCTGTGGTGATACAAAAGTGAAGTGAAGTTGCTCAGTCATGTCCAACTCTTTGTGACCCCATGGACTGTAGCCTACCAGGCTCCTCCCTCCATGGGATTTTCCAGGCAAGACTACTGGAGTAGGTTGCCATTTCCTTCTCCAGGGGATCTTCCCGACTGAGGGATTGAACCTGGGTCTTCCACATTGTAGGCAGATGCTTTTACTGTCTGAGCCACCAGGGAAGTGGTGATACAAAAGCTCCTCTTTATCCTAACACAAGTGGATGAGGCCAACTGCTTGACAACTCACTCCTGACCAATCCATCAAGGCTCTAGCAGAAAAATGGGAAAGTCATCCCCACTCTCACACAGTTGACAAAAACTGGCTCAATTACTCTCCTAAGTGTGGGGATAGATATAATATATATCTCTGCTTAAACAGGGCCAGAGATGAGGGTTAGCCTTCCTGGCATTATAGCAAACCCAGAATATACTACCCACTCCAACATGGTTGTTCAGTCTTCACTAATAACAAGATCGCAGATATTTACTAGCAGTTCAGGATGAATATGTTATAGGAGACAATCAATTGTTGCTTCAAGGGCAGAGGTCAGAGAAAGAGAGTGAAAGACAGAAGTGTTTTCACTGAACCCAGGGATGTGCTTTTCACTCATCTAGAAATCCACTACAGGAATGGGCCTGAAGAGCACTTAACAGAACAAACTGGTATCGGCCTTGGTGACAGTTTGTGCCTCTGTGATTGTGTATCATAGCATCTGACGTGGCCAAAAAGAGCCTGGTGTTCTCCTCGGGCTGCCCACTTTTCCAGCTCAGGTCCAACAAAAATGATGCCACCTCAGGTCATGTCAAAGCTTCACTCTGCCTCAATAACCTTTGTGGTTTTAACCAAGAAAGCCAAGTTGTGCCTGCTTCTACTTGAACTTCTTCTGTTGGGTTGAGGAAACCATTGTACTTCTTTTTAACTTTAGGGGCTGGAGGCATCCCAGGAAAGGCAGCCAATGCCCTCTTTCTTCTTGAACCTAGGATTCTAGGAGAGAAAACCCAACCTCCGAGACCCGACTCCCTCAAGCCAAACAGAGAACTGCCTGGTAACCAAGGACATCACTGTGGCTGTGCCCACACATTCAGATTTATATATATATATATATATATATATATATATATACACACACACACACACATAAAACTGGAGGGCTTGGGCATACATGTCCTCAGCTCACCTGAAGGTCAGTGGGAACTCCTTCAATCTCAACCCCAAGCCAAGACCTTGGGACTGCAGTTGAGTGACCCCCTCTGACAGCTGGCGCTCATAGCACCAGGTTTCTCTGGGTGCAGAGGCCTTTGGAGGGAGGAGAGGAGGCAGGGGTGGGAGTACCCATGATGCCTTTGGGTCCCCAGAAGCCAGAGTCACTGTGGTTTGGGGACGGGTGACAGGAGCTGCCTGGGGCAGCAGCCCCTGGCCAGCCTTACCTGCTCTCCCTTTCCGCCGCTGCTCTTCCTCCTGCTCCGTCAGGTACTCCCCAGTCTGATATTTTCGGCTCTTCTGCCGTCTCCGTTTCTTCCTCTTCACCAGGCCCTCCTCCTCATCTTCCTCCTCCTCCTCGTTGGTGTCCCACATTTGCCGGGCAGCTTCTGTTCTCCAGGGCATCTCTCGGGCTCGCCATAGGTGCCTGCGGCCCTGGCTCAGCAGGGTCTTGTCTTGGGCATGGTGGCTGCGATACTGGGTGTCCCGCTGGGTCTTTCTCACCTTTCGACGCTTGGCCGGGGTGGGAGTTACTTCCTCTTCCTCCTCTGTGGGGAAGACTTCCTGGCATCCCATGTCACTGTCTGCCATACCAGCAAAGGAGCTACAGATGCTTCCTGCAGGTGGGATGTACAGAGGACAGTCATACATCTCTTCAACGGACTAAGAGTATGGTGTCGAAGCAAGTGCCCTGGATTAGGAGCTAGCAGGTCTGGGTTTGAGTTCAGGCTCTGCCAGTTATTGGCTGTATGCTCTGTGAAAGTTCCCTCATTTCTGTCTCCTTGTCTATAAATTGAGAATACTGTTCTGAGCCTTACTGACCTCACAGGACTGTTCTGAGGCTCAAATGAGATAATTCACTCCAAAGTGCTTTACAGAGTCCAATAATTACACAACTGTCGAGTATCCAAACCACACACCCTTCCTCATCCATGCTGCCCTGTCACTTTCATTCATTCCACAAACTCTTACTTAGTGCTCACGAGGTGCCAAGAGCTGTGTGAGGGGCAGGAGAGGGTCACAGGGTTTAGTAGAGGGTAAGGGAGGGCAGACTGACATGGCACCCCACCCCTGCTCACTATGTGACCCCCAAACTTGCTGACAGATCCACCCTGCGCAAGTTGAGTTGTCTCCGAAGGCTCTCAGGAAAAGTGAAGCAAGGAGCCCCTTTCCTGTGACAGCCCGGCTTAGGCCCGCCCAAATGCTCCTGAGCCAGGCCCTCTTCCCTTACATTGACCCCACCTTCTATTGAGCGGCCACAAGTCCAGGGGTGGAGCTTTCTCCCCAGCTCCACCCCCCCACCCCGCTGCAGCTGTGCCTCACCGCTGGGCAGGCACTTCCTCTCCACTCACCACCACCCCAGGATGATGGGACCTTTCCTGCCCTCTTCTGCCACTGGCCGAGAGGCCATTTTCCTCCCAACTCCTACCCTCAACTCTGCTGACAACAAACACAGTCCTAAGTTGGCCTGGCTCAGCGCTCCAGGAGATCTGACGTCGTCCTTGGAAGCGGCTCTGAGACACCACCAGTTTTCTCTTAAGACCCGGCTATTAACTCGGCAATCCCCAAACCCGAGTGAGGTCAGCAGAAGAGAAATGGTTCGAGGGAATTCCGGGTTGTCCAATGGTTAGGACTCCAAGCTCTCACTGCCAAGGGCCTTGGTTCAACCCCTGGTTGGGGAACCACACGGAGCAGCCAAAAAAAAAAAAAAAAAAGAGAGAGAGAGAGAGAAGAAATGGTTCGAGGCAAACAGAGTGGCACTAGACCAAAGCTTCAAGTCCCTCAGTCAGACCACTTAAAGACAGCAAATGTCCAGCAAACTTTCCATTATACAGACCAGGCAGGGAATGCAGTGTTCTAGTTAATCTAATATTCTGGTTAATATGAATCACCATAGAGATCACCCAGGGACCACCAGTTTCTAAAGAACCAAATATACTATGCTGTGTTTAACACTAAAATGGCAATGGCTTTAATGTAATGGCTCTTTGATGACTCAGAGGACACTTCAGGATTTGTCGAGGGCTCCAGGCTGTCATTACAAACCCCAATTACCACCGTGCTCTCCGTGTGCTGAGGTGCTCGTTAATAGAATGTCAGATAACTGAGTTTACACTGTGCCCTGCTTCCCCATTCCATTCACTTTGCCTGAATATCTGGGTGAACCCAGGCAACCATTTCTAGCGCTAAGTACCAACTTGGAGGCTAGCAGACAAGAAGAGTGCCTGGCAAGAGCCATCCTTTCTTAGACACTGGAGGTTGACTAGTACAAATTCAGGGGACCAAGTGTGATTCTGCTGGCCCTGACAACTCAATGACTGTTTCCGATTTTGATGATGCTTGTCACATGGAGCAAGAGGAGAGGGGCCCAAAGATTAAAATGTCTGTGCCGGTAACTGGCCCCAATAATCAAGAGATGCCAAGGCCTGGAGTAGAACCAGTTTTCCTGAGTGGCACAGGCTTTTCCTCTTTCCACCACTGGCTGCCAATAAGAGGTGTCAAATCCCTGTTCTGAAAAGCTAAGCAAATCATCCTAAAATTGTGGGCAACGACCCAGCTCCTACCCTAGGTTCTCTTGTATCTGCAGGGAGCTGGGCATCTTGGCACAATGAATGAAATTCTCACCTCTCCACTTAGGCCAATGGCAAAATGGCTCCACCAGATTTCTACCTGTCTGCGGAGAAGTAACAAGATGGGCCTCAGCCTCAGACTCACCAGACTGACTGCGTGTCCGGGTGCTGAGGACCACGGGGATGAAGTCACGGAAACTGCTCTTTGCTTTCTTCTCTAAGGAACCTGGAGTGGTGTGCGGTTTCAGGGCAGAAGGCAGAAATATCACAATCAGAGTCTCAGCACAGGAAAGCCCCCCACCCTTGCCCTGAAAGGCTCAGATGGAAAGCTCAAGGGAGGGTTTGTGTTCTGCCTGCATTACATTTATTAGCTCTCCCTATGCTGCTATCAGTGCTTCCCTGGTGGCTCAGTGGTAAAGAATCCGCCTGCCAATGCAGGAGATGTGGGTTTGATCGCCTGGGTCAGGAAGATCCCCTGGAGAAGGAAATGGCAACCCACTCCAGTATTCTTGCCTGGAGAATCCCATGGACAGAGAAGCCTGGTGGGCTATAGTCCATGGGGTTGCAAAGAGTTGGACATGACTGAACACACATACATGCTGCTACCATTTAAATATTTCTTTTAGAAAAGGAGCTTTTCCTGGTGCTTTTTGAAAACTGGGAGTTGGGTCATTTTGGCTGACACCAAAAAAAGCAGTGCATGGCATCAATGGGCTGGCACACCACAGAGTGGAAGGCCTGGCTGCCTGGACGACTGTGAGGCTGCTGCACCACCACAAAATTCCAACTGAGCTGCAGTAGGTCCCAGGGAAGGGATCTTGAGGGACTGAGCAAGGCAGGAAGATGGGAGCAGGACACGGCAGATGGCAGAAAGCTGCTATTTAAGAAGAGACCAAAAGGGGCAGGCCCTCTCAGACAGGAAGGCTGTGAACACAAGCTACTATGGGCGGGAATACGCGGGCTTCTCTCTGCAGAGGGTGCCATGGAACTATCACTGGCGGAGCACATGGATTACGTACACACCTCCCTGCCCCAAACATCCTGTACGTCCCCAAATAACAAGGGTTTAGGATTTCTGTAGCCATGCTAGCTAGTTAATTTTTTAACCTTTATAATGGGGGTTTCCAAATATACCAAAGGTAGAGAAACAGTGTAAATAATCCCCCTTCGGCCTCAATCCTCATTAAAGCCATTTCTTCTCTGGGCCTAGACCCACCACAGGCCAATAGGTTGGCTACTCTGGGGTCGGACTAACTCTTGTGTGTCTGAAAAGCACCACTTCAGAGTGTGCCTTACTCCAGCAACCAGGGTGAGCAGCCCTACTCCTGTCTCTCTTCTCCTTCCACTTTCAGAGGTGTTAATGATCTCTCCCTCCTCTCGTGAGCAAGTCCCACTTTCCTGGTCAGCATCAGAGGCCCTCCTCCCTGCCCCAACCTGCCATAGGGATCCCCCTGCATACCAGAGAGAGGGCCAGGACACACGCGGGGCCTACCTTCCTCATGGCCGTCAGCTCGTTTTCCTGGAGACTGGGACTCCGGCTTTGTTGGCTTCCGGTGCTTGTGCTTTACCCTGACTCCATTGTGCTCTTTTCCTGAATCTGAAGGCCCCCTGGGGCTTTTCTTGGTGGGTTCCTGGGGGTCACTAGGTGGCTTCCGGCACTGTGGAGAGGTAGATAGAGTCGGGTCCAAGGTCAGCTTCCCATCTTAAGAATGTTCTCTTAATGTTGAGCCCTGTGCCCTGATTCTGAAACATGGACACAAGCTACCCAGGCACGGGCTGGGGGAAGGGGCAGCCCGCTGCCTTCCACAGTGGGCTACAGAGGCTTTTTGGACCCAATCCAGTGCCCTAGCTAATCCCCATAGACATCCATATCCCATTATTTTAAACAGGTCCACAGAGTCCGCATTCACAAGCCGAATAAACACCCAAAGTCATTTGAAAAGGTGCAAAGTCAGGCCCCATACTCTATCCGAACAGCAACAGAGAGACCGACAGAAAACAAAAATGCCTCTTCTGCAAGTTGGGTGACTACATTGTTCAAATAACTTCACTGTGAATAGTATCAACACCAACAACTGAAAATAATTCTTGCATGGGCCAATTCAAGAAAAATTATCTATTTTCATGTATAAATTAATGCTAGAAAAAAGATTCCACTAAGGTAAGAAAAGTCTGCCCCGGGAGCCATTCCAATCTCCCCGTACTTAGGAAAGACACTGAAAAGGCTCAGGCATTTTCAACAATGCCCCCTTACACTTTGTGGCCCTTTCACCTTTTCCAAACACTCTCTCTACCATTCGATTTGTTATTCTTAACAACCCTGTGAGGAAAAGCTAATAATCACCCTTAGTGAAGAGACAAGGAAACTGAGCCTCCAGGGTAAGAGTGTACATGATTTGTCCAGGGCAATGCAGCCCAAGGTGTCCGCTTGCCTCAGGGGCCACCAGGAACCAGGCCAGCCTGCAAGTTAGCTGGTGTGTGCCTGTGGTGAGAAAATGGCCAAGCTGGGACCAAGACCCAGGGCTCCTAGCACCCATGGCAAGCCTCACCTCCGTTCTCACTCCCCTCCTCTTCTTCCTTCTGTCCTTGTGTCTCCACTGACCATTCTTGGCTCCACTCAGACCTACTGCCTGGCTCCTGGGACAGTCACAGTGGTTGTGCTTATGCACTGTCAGGATACTCTGAGCCTAGCAATCACATATTCTCACAAGCTCTGAGATCTCTCCACGCCATCCAGCAAGAAATAGGGCAAGAGAGGGACTTTCAGTATTGTAGTGTCCAGGGAGTGTGGAATAAGCAAACCATTTTAACAATGACACGAGGAAGAAAGGCAGAGTGGTTTTCCCCTTAAGCAGACCTGCACACCACTTTCTAGAAGGTTATCATGGTCCAGCTCCAGCTAAGGGGATGGCAGATATTCTACTAATGGAGCATCTTCCAGCAAAGGTTGGCAGGGGGACACCACAAAGTCACCATTCCCCGTCAAAGTCCAGGGAATCCTGCTATCCCATCAACTCCTCCTGTTTCTTACCCAGTGGAGGGCTGAGCTGAAAATTCAAGTTCAGTTTCTCCCTTCACTTGCTGCGAGTTCCTACAAACTGAAGTGTTAGGAGAAAGAAAGACATGGGGAAGAAAGAAAATGGGCACCTGCTGCTTCAAGTGTGCCCTTCAGGTATAGTCAGAAAGCAACTCCTTCAGGTCATGGGGAATAAAGTTCAATGCACATCAATTTGAACATGTCCTATTTATTTCTGTATATTATTTTTAGCTGGCTCTTTCAAGTACAGATCATTAACCTTTACTTCCCAAGGTAAGACAAAAACAAGTAGAACAGAACATCTAGACGGGATTCCTGTCTGCATGTTCTGCAAGGGCACACTTCAACTTAGGCAAGAAGTTTAGATGGTAGGAGATCATGTAAAATGAATGTTCTAGTCAACAGAGTGTTGAAGGGTTTTCTAAAGAATTTTCCAAACCACCAGCACCAGACTGAAGGAGAACTTTCTTTGCTGATGATTCAGAGGTCCTTCAGAAGTCTCCAGGCATTGGGGCAGGTGGTGTAGGAGACAGGAGACTGCATTTCTTTTTGAAAAAACTTTTTTCTTTTTTTTAGGTCACATTGGTTTATAATATTGTATAAGTTTCACACACTTAACATCATATTCCTACTTCTATATACACTCCAGAGACTATTCTGATTCTTGGCCATACCCTGAAAGGGGCTGTTGTGAACTGACCCCTGATTTTAGTTTTGCTAATCAATGGTTTCTTCCTCAGGAAGATGGAACACAAGAAAAGAAAGAGCCAAGATATTTGCTTTCCAGAAAAATAGACACTTACTAATTCATTACAGGCAGTTGCCAAAGGCTGCTTCAAGGTTCTTGACCCTGTAACTTTATTCCCTGCCCTCTGCATCTGTCAGTGGGCCCCATGAACCCTTCATCTTATATAGGAAGGGGTGGTGCCTGTCTGCCAGTGAGTCACCTGCGAGACAGAAGTTCCAGGAGGGCGGGGACCACATCTAACCTATTTGTAATACAAACAATATCAATAGCAGCCACCAACACTTCCTTAGCACTTATCTGCCAGGCACTGTTCTAAGCATCAACACATATCACTTCATTTAATAATTTTTTTAACAACAGCTTTGTTGACATAATTTATTGAGATATATCATATACTTATAATGTTTGCAATTCAACTGTTTTTAGTACAGTCACAAATATGAGTAAGGATCATCACTATCTAGTTCCAAAAGTTCTTTCCTCACCCCAAATGGAAACCCTGGACTTATTAAGCCGTCTCCAGGTCCTCGTTCTCTCCACCCTTAGGCAACCACTCATCTATGTCCTGTCTCTATCAATTTGCCCATTCTGGCCAGTATACATCATCACTGGGTGAGAAAAACCCACCCAACTCTATCCCCAGGGTTCTTAACCTGGAGTCCATGGGTGGGCTTTGGGGCATGGGTTGGGTCTTTGAGCCCCTTGAAATTGTCGGCAACATTATAAGGTCATGTTTCTGAGGACAGGGTCTGCAGCTCTCATTAGCTTCTCAAAGTGCTCTATGGTCCAACAACAACAACAAAACTAAGAACTTCTGCAGACAAATTCACGGTGCTCTAGCTAGAAATCTATTCAACATCCAATTTGAAGACTTGTTGACATAACCTCAAATTGCTCCATATCTTTAATAAGCCCTATCCTCAATTGCTTCTAGAATCTCCTTGATAACTAGTGGCCTTCAGATACTTTTTAGAGGAACACTGGATTCAGGTCAAGTCCTCTTAGCCCCGCTGTCTGCCTAGAACCCTGCCATCCTCCTTAGCCTATTAAGAACCCAGATCCAGATGCCTTGGACATCAAATCTCCAAGGGGCTGAAACCCAAAGCTGCCACTCCAAGTATTAGGGGGATAGGAAACTGGTGGATGAGCCCAGAAGCTGAATTGGCTCTGGCCCCACGAAACTCCAAGCTAATCCTAAGCAGGTTTACCAAGTGGTGCAGGGAGCAACCCTGTCGAGGGCCCCTTCCCTCCCTGGGTCCCAAATTCTCAAGGCCATTAGTTATCTTGGAAAAGGAAGAATGGCTATGCAGCAAAGGGCCTGTTATTAATTTCCCTCCCTGTATCGTATCATACTCTTCTGCTTTCCATCCTCATCTGGGACAATGGCTTCCTCAGCTACAGGGATCATTTCCCACATCCTACAAAATGCAAACTCTGCCCCCGCCACACTAAAACATCCTATATGGAGAATGTGCCTTGGTTAAGGGTCATGATTCACTTTGCACAAGCCTTGCAATCACTTTGCTTCACAGACCTACTCAAGAACACTGCATGAGGTTGACATCTGCAGGACAAAGCAGACCACTGGTGTCTTGGCCCTGCCCTCAAACTCAGCCCAGCACTCACCTTGGGTCCATGGGAACTTCGGACCAGGACCTTGGCTTGTGGCTGCTGTTCCTCACCATCCTTCTCTTTGCCACATTTCATTTTCTTGGGTGGTGGCGATTCGGACGCACCATCGCTCACCACAGAGTCTGGCTGCCACTTGTTCTTACAAGCAAAAACACCTACACTCTCCTGTTTCACTCGAGCCTGCCCGGCCTTACTCCGCACTTCTGCTTGGCCCCTTGGGGTAGCTGCTGGGAGGCCATCAGCCCGGAAGCAGGTGGCTAAGTTGAAGACCACATCACCATCCACCTTCTCCATCTTCACCCGGCCCAGGTCCACCTGGCTTCCGAGCTGTGGAAGCTCTGTGCTAGAGGCCCTGGCACCGCTGGGAACCACGTCCAGGATGAGCTCCTTGGGGCGGCTGTCATGAGGTAGCAAAGGCAGCTCGGGCATCTTGTGCAGGTTCTGGGGGGTGGCCAGGACCAGCTCGTGGGACATGTAGGTGGCCAGCACTTGGTTCTTAGGCTTCGTGTCTCCGGCCAGCTTCAGGCCACAAGCCCCCTGGGGGCCTTCCAGCTTAGGAGTGCTGTCGGGGCAGAGGTGGCTCTCTGGTTCCCCAGGCCCCTGAGTCACTCGCAGGTCCCCACTACCAGGCTGCACAGACAGCGCCAGGGCCCCTGTCTGAGGGCTGAGAGTCAGGAGGACAGGGTTCACTTGTTCCTCGTAAGGCTTGGCAGCAATGCGGCAGGTTTTGTTCTTTGTGCCCGTGTCCTGCTCAGGAGCAAAGGGGCCCCCAGGCCGTGGCGGCTGCCCCTCAGGAAGCCCATGCATGGCCTCACTGGGGCCGAGGGATGGCACACCAGAAAACTCAGAAACGACGCTGGTGGGCCTGATGGGCACCCCCTGGCTGGGGGTCAGCTGCCCAGCACTGGAAATGCCGATGGAAAGCAGAGACGCCTGGTGGTACGGTGACCAGCCAACAGGTAGGACCTGGGTGCTGGTGGGTTTCCCGTTGACTGAACACCGTGGGTAAATGTTTGCCGGCCCTGTGGGCTTCCAGAGTGAGAGCTCCTTGCTTTGGCACCCTGGCAGCCCAGGGGCAATGCGGGCAGGGGTGTAACGTTTGACTGTGCTTGGCGGTCCCTCAGTCCCAGCCTGGCTGCTCTTCTTGCCACAGGGGGCACCAGTGCTCTTGGGCTCGCCCTGATCGATGATGGAGATGGGTTCCTGCTTGGGGAGATGGCGGGGGTCTCGGGTGAGGCCCAGGTTGGGGTCTTTGTTCAGCAGGAGGGAGGCGGGCACCGGGTTGGCCACGCCCACATAGGTGCCCGGAATGGTGCTAATGAGTGCAGTGGAGTTCTTCACCCAGGTACTCGGGTCCCCATTCCTCACGATCTCGGGGAAGATGACAAAGGGTGAGGAAGTGGAGCCGAGGCATGAGGTGACACTGCTGCCAGCAGCTTGGGTCGTGCGTTGGGACCTAGACAGGACGGTGGAGAGCAGGGCCTTGCTGCTGGTGTGCACAGGGGTCAACACGGGCATGGGCGGCGTCTTGCGCTGGTTCGGCAATGGGAGCTTCTGTCGGTTGGACTTGGAGGAGAGGTCAAGGGGCATCTCGCTGCACTCAGATGGAGAGGCCATCTCTCGCTCCAGCTGTGGAGGTGACTTGAGGGGAGAGAAGGTGACAGAAGTCCCTTCTGTTTGCTGCTCCACGCTGCCTGGCATCTTGGTGGGATGCGGTGGGGCTGAGCTCCCACTGGGGGTTGGCAGCAGAGGCTGTGGCGGTGGAAGCACCTTGGCAGGAGCAGTGGACAGAGATGTGTCTGCCAAAGGCCCGGGGACCCCATCGGGTGCAGGCTGGGTGCTGGTGCTGCCCGATGGGGAAGCACACGGGAGCCTGTTCACCTCCAGAGACACCAGCTTGGACTCTGATGTCAGGGGCCGGGCCACAGAGAATGCATACGGGTAAGACCGCAGCTCTGGGGAGGCCAGCACCCCGGGAAGACACCTGTCCTGCAGGTAGGATGGCAGGACAGGGAGCGTAAGCGTGGAGGAGACTCCCAGGGTGGTTGGCAGTGTAGCCACGCTGAGTGGCTGCCCACAGCTCGGAGGTGGGATGTATACCAGCGGCTGGCTTGGGGTCAGCACTGTCCCCGGCTGAAAGGACAGGGGGACTTTTTGCATAGCTGGTGCCTGAGCTGCAGGGAAACACACTCGATTCAAACTGAAGGAGGCTGGGATGGGGGCCGAGGTGGGAATGGCAGTAGGTGTGGCAGGCGGCATGGGCGTGGGGGCTGGAGTGAAGATCGGGGCAGGGGTGGGTGCAGGCACTGGCGTGGGAGCAAAGGCAGGGATGAGGGTGGGGGTAGAAGGCGGGCCGGAGGACGGGGTCGGGGTGGGCATCGGCACCGCTGGAGGGGCAGGAGCTGCTGGAGGGGTGGATGCTGGCATGGGGGCCAGAACTGGAGTGGGGACAGGCGCAAGGACCAGGGTCGGAGCCGAAGGGGGCACGGGAGCTTGGATTAGAGCCAAGGGAGGAGCCGAAACTGGGACTGAGAGCGGGGCTGGGGCTGGAGCCGACATGGGGACGGGGCCCGATGGGGGCGCAGAAGCGGGCACCGGCACCAGGACCGAGGCTGAGACCGAAAGGGGGTTCGAATCGGAAATGAGCGTGGGTACTGAGGGTGGTGCAGGGGCCAGAGCCGGGACTGGCGCCAAGGGAGGGGAAGGAGCCGGGGCGGGAGCGGCAACCTGAACGGGGACAAGCCCGGAGTGGGGGACCGGGGCGGGGACCGACAGGGGCACCTGGAATGGGTCTGGAACAGACGGGGGGACGGAGGCCGAGCTGGGCGCTGGCGGGCAGATGGGGGCTGGCAATGGACTGAAGTTAGTGGTCACCAGAGGCAGGGTGCCCTCCACGGGGACGCCAGTTCCCAGAGTTGCTAGAATGAAAGTATTCTTCTCCCCGACGCCATGCCGCGAGTCCAGAGCCTTGGCCCCAGCTGGCGAGCAGTCCACCTGTTTGCTCATTTGGCTGCTAAGGGGAGTCCAGGAGCAGTCAGCAGTGTCGTTGCCAGCCTCGGGGCCGTCAGGAGCAGAAAGCTTGAGCCCGTCTCCTGGGCTGCTCAGGGACACCAAGGGGCCCCCTGCCTCAGCCACACTCCCAGTATAGTCCATCTGGGGCTGGGCGTCGTCAGGCCTGTCTTCTGACTTGGGCCCGAGTTTTTCTGTTGCACTGCCATCTGGGTCTGCCCCCCGGGCATTACTGCCACTTCCAACTGTCGTGAGCTCCACCTGCAACCACAAAGTAGAAAGTCTGTCTTAACTAGCTCTCTGTAGGTCATGCAAGGCTCCTGAGGCCTGGGAGGGGCAACTGCTGGTCCTCTTTGCAACTTGGCAGAAGCAAAGCACAGCGGGCTGATTTCTGTGTCACATGCAGCAACTCCTGGGAAGCACCCTGGTCCTGCCTGGCCCCGTTCGGGGAGGGCAAGCTGGCCACCATGCCCGGGCAGTTCAGCTCCACCCTTTGGCAGGTGGCACGTGGCTCCACATGGCCCCTTACCTTGGAAAAACTGCTGACACAAAACTCCTGAGATCCAAAGCGCTGGCAGTCACCTGTCGTGGACTCCTCATCAGAAAGAGGTGCTCTTCTAGCATGGGAGATACAACCAGAAAAAGGACATGAGGCCAAGCCTCCAGGCCACCACCACCTGCCCCAGAACACCCCCTTGCCTGCCTGGGTTCACAGAAATCCTTCTGATCTCGCTTCCCTTGTTGGCTTGGGGGAGATCACAATAAACTTGAGGCGGGGTGGGTCCAGGTTGCAAACCAGAGCCTCCATGCTCAACTTTTCAAGTTCTTACAAAGGAAAAGTCCCGATCTGACCAGACTCCCCTCTCTGGGCTGTGTGTCCAGTTTTCTAGGGCTCTCACCAGTGGTATGGAGGACCCCAGCACCTCTGCCTTGTTTCTAGAGCTTGTCCATCAAGGTGACTGTGCAGAAAGTATTGCGCAGTGCCAAGAGGGGAGAGATGTAACTCACAGGAAATCTCCAAAAGCACACAAACCGCTTTTCTCACAAACGTGGTCTTATTTTAAGTCTGTAAGGAAAGCTGGCTGCAGGGATCATAAGGGTAACCCTTTCCTGAAACAAATAACCACCTCCATTGTGGTTCTAAATCCAACTCTCACCTGTCACCTGACAGGCTTGCCTACAGCAGATGCACGTTTATTAGCACACATAATGACACTGATTCAAGGCAGGTCTCTGGGTGTCAAGGGGCATTTCAAGGGCATGACTTCTTTCCCTCTAGGATACTGGTGAGCTCAGGCCAGCAACCCTCCTTCCTACCTTTCTGCTCTTGCTTACGTCCCATTCCCCACCAGCTCCCCTCTCTCCCCTTGGCCTCCCAGCATCACTGCATTTTCTCTCAGCCCAAAGGGAAGGAAGCCTTCAAGACCACAGACCCCAAATTCAAGCTGGTATACTGCAGAGGGAAATGCTCAAGGCCAGAGCACTGGTTCCCAAAGGAGGAAAACTCCACTATACTCCCACCTTCTAAAAAGTCTTCTCTAAAATTTGGGTAAGAATCTTAGAAAATGGGATTTGCTCAGTCGTGCCTGACTCTTTGCAACCCCATGGACTGCAGCATGCCAGGCTTCCCTGTCCTTCACCATCTCCCGGAGTTTGCTCAAACTCATGTCCATTGAGTCAGTGATGCCATCCAACCACTTCAAAGAAAATGGTATATCCTGACCCCTTCCCCCGAAAAAAGGTCAGCTTGGGAGGGTGATGTTGGAGAGAGGATAAAGCCCAGAGGAAACTTGGTGTCTGAAGCACAGAATGTGCCTCTGTTGCCCTAAGGAAGACACTGGTGGGGCAGGGGTGGGTGCGAGTGGGTGGGTGGAAGGCTGAGGTGCAACAACAGAGCTCTAGCACAAGCGCTACAATACGGTTCCTAGGGTGCAAACACAGGAATGCTCTGTGCACTTCCGGGGAGCTAGACTGCCTTGGGGTTTGCCATCCTCCTATTTCAGAGCCTCTTTCTGAGCTCTGCCACAGCCAGGGAAGAAGCCAGCGCCTGCCTCACCAGCCACCTTAATCAAAGGGCAGTCAGGGTGTCCCCACCCAAGCCCCACAAGAACTAACTCCTTCCCTTGCACTGGAACAGGGACCCACTGACACACCCCCAAACTGCACCTGGGCAAGAGGAGCAAAAAAGGCAAGGGGGTCACCACAGGCCTCTCCCCATCTTTTCAGGGCTGCAGAAGGGACTAACTGAGGGGAAAGGCTTGTTCCCTTTAAAAGGCAGCTAGGCTGGCAGAAGTGGGAGGGTTTCACTGCTGGCAACGGACTGCTGGTGACAAATAGCAAGGATCAAAAGGAGAGACAGGGCTGGAGACACAGTCGGGGGTCTCAAGGAAGGCGAGGAAGGGGGAGCCTGAGGGAAAGGGAAAGCGTGCTTGGACATCAACCCCTGAGAGCCCAGAAAAGCAAGCCCAACCCCCAGCCTTGGGCCAGGGGTGAAGCAGGGTTCCAGGGCTGGTTCTGCAGGGACAGAGGTGGTGAGGGAAAAGAAGCGGCAGGGACCCCTGCTTGGACAGCCCCTCATGAGGTATTGCAGAGAAGACACACTGTTTCCATGTCCCCCCTGCTGATGATACAGAGGGGAGCTAAGCTGCATACTCGGTCCTGCTTGCTCGGCTTTCACCCTATATAAAATCACCCTGAAAGTAGAAACCCTGCCTTCAAAGACAGCCACCAGAGAAGTGCAGAGCCACTGGCCCAGAGATTCTCGAGGTGGCTGCAGAAACAGCGATCCTGGCTGCTCCAGCCATACCTACACCTGAGCCAGCCGCCAAGGCTCTGGGAAAATGACCCACGGCCACGTTTCAAGCCTTCTGAGGAGAGGAGTGTGTAAAGCCAAGCAAATGTTAAACTGCTCCATTGACAGAAGAATGTGGGACAGGGGAGGGGGTTCAAGGGAAGAGCAAAATTAGGAGGGTGCAGATGGTAGGGAGAAGAGAACGGGAGTCGAAGCAGGCTTCAATCAGGACTGAAAATTGATCCCACCGTTTCTTCCCAACAGAGATGACCCTAGGCTGTTATGCTCAAGGCTTTGTTGAACTTAAACCAGAACCAGTCATAACCTTTCAGGGCTGTCTGCCTAATTATTAAGCGCTAGCACCAGTGTCAAACCAGACCTTTTTCAGTTCCTGTTGGGCCTTTACTACATGGCACATATCTCGCTCCTTGGATCCCAGCTCCTGCAGACTTTCCCTGCCTCAATTCCCATCACACCCCAAAACTGCCTTTATTCCAGCCAAAGTGCCCCCTACACACGGTGTGACAAACACCAGCCCTCACCTGAAACTCCTACTCATCCTTCAAGCCCTGGCCCAAATGTCACTGCCTCTGGGAAGCCTTCCCTTCTTACCCCAGGAAGTTTTTGATTCTTGCATCTAGACTCCCACTGGACACACCACTCGACAGCACTTACCACCAATGTCCCATGACAAATGGTTTGCTCTGAATGAATTTAACAAATGTTTGGTGAATGAAGTCATGAATGGGTACAAGAAAGGAAGCAAGCAAGCAAGCAAACAGGGATTTAGCTGGAGGCCGGTCTAGAGTCAGTCACCTAAGGCCAGAAGAAAGCCCCTGTCCCCTGTTTCTATAGTCCCCAACTATATCTGATGGAGCTGGGTAGGCTTCTCAAATCTACCTTTAAGAATTAACCCCCAGATGCAGCTTTGCACTCAAAATAGCTAAATTCTACAGGTGGTAAAGGGTTGATGAGGAAGATGGTTTTAAGTAAGGTGAGATCACCTTTTGGAAATTAGCTGTAGCATGGCCTAGGCTGGAGCAGGAAGGCAACAATAATGGGTAGATGAGGTCAAAAGTGACAACACTTAAGAGGTCATCCTAACCACATGGCATATTTGGTAACCAAACATCCCAAGAAAGGTCCATAATAAGTGAAAATCAAGCTTGGTTCCAATTCATGGTCCTTTTTCAGTGGGGATTTAGAATGGACAGTAAACCCAAGTAACTTGTCCATTGATTTTTTGAAGGCTCTAGTCCAGATCTCTACATCAAAGTCCCATCTGCTTATAACTAGTTGCCAATGAATACTCACACAAATCAATACCACCACTCTGCCTTCCCCACATCATCTCTTAGTTATTATCTAAGGACATACCTCATATGCAAAGGAAAATATCTTTCTTGCACAGATCCTAGAAGAATTTTGTCTTATTTTCCTTGAACTTGACTTTTATATTCTAAAATTAAATTCCTTTTAAGTCCATCTCTAACTCATTCCTCTGTGTAGAGAGCAATAAACCATCAAACACTAATGGCTTCAAAAAAAATAAAAAGGTCTATTCTCCTAACCTGAACCTCAGACAAGTACACACTTCTCCAGTTAAGAGCAGAAGGAGGAAGGTAGCCATCCCTTTTCCTTTCAAAATTACCCATACCCCCTCCACGCACACACACCCATGCACACACCTCCAAGATTTCCCCAAGGAAATGCCAGATCTTGAATCCAATGAAAAGTCATATTGTTCTGTGTTCTAGGTGATTGATTTGACATGTTTGGATTTCAACAGTCAATATATTGAAACCAGCTAGCATGGGGGAGCCATACCTTCTCTACAAATGGGAGAGGCATTGCAACCAACACACATGCTCTTTGGCCAAGAGTCAGGAAAAGTCAAATGTAGAATCTGAAGGCCATTTTGAGTGCTCTTCATATGGGGTATGATCAGAAATGGCACAGCTTGGTCAACCCAGTATTTTGGTGAACAGAAAATTGAAAATACACACAGATCCAGCAGGCATCACCAACTTTCAGTTTCCTACGAAAACTACATTAAGCAGTCTGATCGTCCTTTGATACTTTATAAGTATCTCACTGCAAATCATCACTAGCCTCGTGAGGCCAGAAAGTGCTGATCACCAGAATATCCACTAACCATTCCCAGTATAAAGCTAAATGATATAACCGTCTTTCTTCCAGGTTTAGATCAAGGACCAAAAATATCTTACATGTATTCTTGAGCACAGAACATGGATGCAGCAAATAAAAACCGCAATTGCCTGAGCATCCCTTTATTCCACAATCTGACAGTTCTTAATGAGTAGACAAATACTAGCTGGCAAAAGGTCATCTGTTGGCCTCCTCACTTTCATCTGAACAGGGACAGCATGGCAGAG
Organism: Odocoileus virginianus; assembly: GCF_023699985.2. Lineage (NCBI taxonomy): Eukaryota > Metazoa > Chordata > Mammalia > Artiodactyla > Cervidae > Odocoileus > Odocoileus virginianus. The sequence continues at coordinate 5,451,129 of NW_027224264.1, read as the reverse complement.
CAGGCCACTCTCATCACCCCAGCCCCAGCCCACCTCAGGAAAATCAGAAACAACTAACAGTCTCCTTCCCAGGGTTCCTCCTCTGGCCCTCTCACAGCTACCCTGCTGGGGAGCAGGGACAGCTCACCAGAAGCCGGCCACAGCCACCTTCCCAGCCTCCTCACCTCTCCTCGTTGATGCCACACATGCGAATCCGCTCAGAACTGGTCCAGTTGTGCACGCCGCTGTAGAGCGGTGCTGTAGAGATCATGACAGCCGCTCACCACCAGCTAGGACCTGCTGCGGCCACTCCCCCTGGGGAAAAAGAACCCCCAAAAATCAAAACTTGTAACACAGACGGTGCTTTAACCACCTTTTATGCGAAAATACTGAAACAAATAAAGGTAATTAGAGTGCCAAAACATTAAAGCCATCTCTCTCACAAGCCTGACTGCTGTGGAAAATTAAAGTCCAAATGGGGACGAGGGAGCACCAGCTTTCCAGGAATCCATAGGTTTCAGGATGGAGATGAGGATGCTGTTAATCACCTAGAGTGATTTTTAAATTATCTGAAAGACAGATATGCATGAGTGTTCGAGGAAATTCAATCTATTTCAGACAAGTGAGATGACAGTATATTTTTCTACACACATTTAGCCTAACCAACTACAATTAGAGGGTCATTCCCATATACGAACAGTGCATTGAAAGATACTGGGGAATCTTTTTCTCGTCAACTCTCTAATCCATGAGTACTGAAGTATTTGAGTGACATTGCCAATTTAAGCTCTCCAGAGGAAGCACATGCTTGCTTTATAAGCCCTTCAAAACTATTCTAATTTCAAGGTAGGAATCATATAGATATAATGCATATACCTAAGCAGGTTTAAAGCGCCCTTCAAATCAGATAACATACTCCTTGTGCTCTGACCACAAACAAGCATATGAAAAACAATGCTCCATTAAGAATTGCACATGTCTGTCCTTGTCTCTCCTATCAGTCTCTCATCCCTATGACCTACCACCCCCTTCACCAGCCAGTGTTGGGCTCTCACTACTGATGATCAGTGCAAAGCCAATTCACCTTCCAGAGAAATCGAGGCATCAAGAGAAAGATGTTTATCCAATGAGCTTGTCTTGAGACCTTCAAATTCGAGTTAACTTATTAGCTAAAAGCCTTATTCATCAAAGCTCTACTGAACAAAACCCTATGGCGATCAGAATTTTATGCTGTTCTCCACTGTACAAAGAAGTAAATCATAGTAAAATACAGCTACCTCGGGGATTTGTTTCATTTATCCTTTATATGGGCTTCCCTAGTGGCTCAGATGGTAAAGAACCTGCCAGCAATGCAGGAGATCCAGCTTTGAACCCTGGGTCAGGAAGATACCCTGGAGAAAGGAATGGCTACCTACTCCAGTATTCTTGCCTGGAGAATTCCATGGAGAGAGGAGCCTGGTGGGCTACAGTCCATGGGATCAGAGTCAGACATGATTGAGCAACTAACACAGAAATAACACATCTTTTATACAACTTTTGGAGACTGTCCATATTCAACATAATATCACTTATTAAAAAATTTTTTTTCAAGCACCTACTATGTGCCGCCACTGTCCAAGGTACCAAGGATTCAACAATTAACAAAAAAGACAAGAAATCCCCGTGTTCATGGAGTTTATATTCTAGTGGGATGAGATAGCCAATAAACATGTTAAATGACTATATTACAGGATGTTAGAAGGTGATATAACACAGGCTAAGGGACAAGGCAACAGTGGGGGGCAAGGAGCAGAATGGGCTACAATTTATAAGTGGGTGATCAGAGTAGGCCTTGCTGAGGAGACATTTAAACATCCTGAAGGAAGCAAAGATGCGAGCCACGTAAACATCTGGGGAAGTGCATTCCACAGAGGGAACCACCTTGCACAGGTCCTTAAGGCAGGAGGTGCCTGCTAAGATCAGAAAAGAGCCCAGAGGCTGCAGGGCTGATACAGAAGGAGAAGACAAGGGAGAGAGTCAGTGAGAGGAGAGCAGGGCCGCATCCTCTCCTTGGACGTCCCCCTCCTCCTGTCCCTGTCACATAGGATAGCATAGGACACTGCTGCTTCGCCCCTTCCTTTATACTTGCCCCTCGCCTGGCTTTACAGACCCTGCGCCTGTGGGCTTCTCTCCTGCCACCCCAGAAACCTGGCCCTCATCTTGCTAAGTCTCTCCTCACCTCTGCCATGTTCTCCCACCCCTTCCCCTTCCCTCCCTCTCTTTTCCTACCTGCCTCCTCTCTCTCTCAGTCCCACTCTCCCATTTCTCTCTTCCTCCACATCATTCCCCTTCCCCCATTATTCTCCCGGCTGTCTCTCTCTCTTCCCCTCTCCTCGGCTTCTCTTCTCTCTCCTTCAGTGTTCTCCCCTTCCCCCGCATCTCCTGCCCCAGTCCTTTCCCTCCTTTATCTCACCTTCCTTATTTCCCCTTTCTCCCTCCCCATTGCCTCTCCTCTCCTCTTAGTCCTCCAGCCTCAGCCTTCAGTCTCCCGCTCTGTCCTCCTGTCTTCCCTGCCTCTCCAGCTCAAGTCTGGCTCTCACTGGCTCTCCCCAAAGCCCCCTCACCCTGCCTCTGTGTGTGTGTGTATGTGTGTGTGTGTGTGCACACACGCCCCACCCCTCCTTCTCTCTTAGCTCAAGACCTCCCAGTTTCCACTCACCCCTTGGGCACTGATGATTCCCAAATCTGTATCTCTAGCCCTGCCCTCTCTCCTTAGACCCAGACCAGAATTTCCAGCTGCCAGCCACTTGCTGTTAATTAGATGTCCACCAAGCCCCTCAAACTCAATGTGTCTCAAACCGAACTCATTATCTGTTACCAAGAACCTGCTCCCTACCCTCCATGCCCAGCGTGTTTCCTATCTTAGTTAAGAGCACCACTATCCCCCAGCCTGGAAATTTCAGTGTTCAGCTCCTCTCCCACACTACCCACATCCAATCAGGAGTCAAGCCTTAGTAACACCATCTTTGTCCTCTCCTTCTAGCCCTCTCACCCCTGCCCCTGATGTGGTCCTTCATCATCTCTCACCCAAAATATTACAGTAGCCTCTTAACTGGTCTCTCTGTCTCTAAGCTCTTGATTCTATAATCAATTCATCTTCTAAAGCACCAGTTCGATCACATTGCCCCCTCCGTCTGCCAGAGCTTTCAACAGCTTTCCTCTGTCTTCAGAATCGAGGCCACATTTCTTAGCACAGCCTTCAGGGTCTTCCATGACCTGGCCTTTAGCCTCCTGTCTGGCCACATCCTGCGCCCTCACCACTCGATTCCTGACCCTTCCCTGAACAGACCATCCAGTTCCAGGCTGGTTCCTCACCCTGAAATGGCCTCTCCTGTGTCCCCTCTTCCCCTCTGTCCCCCGTCAAAGCCTAGCTTGAATGTCACCATGTCATCTCTCCACCCCGCCCCCCGCCCCGTCCTTGGCCAGTTAACTCCTCCCTGTCTGGTCCTCCCTAAACATTTCATTCCCATACCTACCACAGCACAGATTCTTAGTCCCTCTGCTGTGTGATTAACTGGGCATATGGCACGGGTGTCTTTCCCCCACTCCCAGACAATCAGCTACTTAAGGTAAGAAATACCTTCTTTTCTGTCTCTGGTTCTTCTGCAATGTCTTATACATAGTAAGTACTTAGTAAATTTGTGTTATGTGGAAGTGAATCTTGGGTGAGAATTGAGGTGGTGACCCTGAGAAATTATAAAAGGCAAAAGAAGCCCCCCCAAAAAGTACTCACCATGCCTACTATTTCTTAGAAACTGTACTTTAACAAAAAAGCTCTGCCTTATCTACAGCACACCCTTCCAAGCTGCCTGATTCTAGCCCTGCTCATTGTCTCTGAGCTCTTTTGCACCTCTGTAAATTGCAGGTAACTGATGGATATGCAAACTGTCTTGTCCCATGCAGTTTGGATTGACTTCCCTCCCCACTGTGGAAAAACCAGTTTTGCCTCCATTTGCAATTCAATTCCTTTACTCCATATAAAATTGTGCTTTTGGGACTTTTTCTTTGAACCGACTATAAACATCTGTCTGGTTCCCTTGTTGATTAATGAGTAAAATAAAATCTTTAACACGTGCTCATTCTTAAATCTGTAACAGACTCATGATTTTACCTTTCTGTGAAAATTATCTTTAACATTTCTAAAACAGTTACATGGATTCACACATAATTTTAGGGAGATTTCAGCAAGGGGTAAGGCACCTCAGTTCACTAGGATCCCACTCCCTAAACATCCTGGTTAATCAAGTTTTGACTGTTTCTTAGAGTAACTTGGAATATCCTACTTTAAGGAATAACAGCTCAGTCTGTTGGCTGATCATCTTTTTTCATCTTTTTTCTCTGTGAGGCATTAGAAGACTCAGGCAATGGAACGGGCCATTCTTGTCATAGGACAAATTTTTAACACGAATTTTAACGCATGTTTTAGTGGCTACCTGAATTTTGTAGGCAGCGGATATGTCAGTCACCATGGCTTTTTCACCCTTAGGTTAATTTTCTTCTGTTTAGAGGCAATTAGTAGTTTGTAGGACCTGGGACAGAAATCAAAGGAGAGAATCCTAGCATTTGGAAACAGAACAAAGTATAGAATATCATTACCTAGATAAGGGAGTTTTTAGACGGCCCCAAGACCCCAAATAACAACAAGAAAACCAAGTAAAAACCAAAATAATTAGCATAAAATACATATTTTGTGACTACCTAGAAGGCAAACCTGATCCTAGAGACCGCCACTTGCACAAGATCCTGAAGATAGAGCATCAGCTTAAATCTCAGCCTCCCACTCCTCTATTATGACTTTGTCAAAGCAGCGCTCCTTCCTGTGTGCCGCTTCCTGTGTGAAGGCCTGTGCTGCCAATTAATAGTAGCCTTTGCAGGGGTGGGAAGGGGAGGGGAAGGGTGGAAAGTGCAGTCAAGAGAGCATCAATCTAAATGGTCTACACAAGAAGGCAAGAGAGTAAGCAAAGGTAACTTCTAAAGAGGTACCGATGGCATCAAGGCCCACATGGGACAGGAGGAGTCAGGATGGACCACGCACACCAATATTTTTCAAGGTGCTGGTTCAAAATACAGATTCATAGGTTCCAGCCCTGAAGATCCTGATCCAGGAGGCCAAGGGTTCTGTTCTAAGTCCAATCAAGTTAATAACCACTCAACGGTACACAACTTCTCAGGAGAGGTGAGCACAAAGGGAAAATCTTACAGACACCCTTGGCAGGCTCCACTGGTGTGCACACTTGAGGCCCAGCTTGCTTTCACTCCTAGTGCCTGCACTCATGTGTGGTGTACAATTCTCCATCAGTCTCTCACTCCCTCTCTGATGGCAACCATCACATCGAAGGTGAAAAGCGAAGTTCCTGAAAGGAACTTGGGAGAAACCTGGTAATCTCAAGTGACCCAGGAAGCACAGGCACAAGGATACGAAATACCTCAAAGGATTTTCCCAGATGTCACAACCATGTAATTGTTAAGAAATGAACAGCTGCAGGGCTGCAGAATCAAAATGCAGCAGGACCACAGCAAGCCGTCCCCACTTTGTGATTGCGGTGGGGGGGGACTCAAAAGGCACATCCAACTTGTGGGGAGAACAAAGAACACATGCTCCACCAACCTGAAGTGATAAGCGGTGCTGAGAAAATAAAGAAAAAGTCTAGATTTAGCAGGCACACGTGCACATAAGTAGAAGGCCTGACCAAGATCCAAGGGACTGAATCCAACAAGCGGGCAGCAGAAAGCAGGTAGCCAGTGAGGATCACCACACTATGAAACAGGGGAAATCAAAGAGAAAATGGATAATGGGAGAGCAATGACCTTAACATGGTGAGAATAGCAGCTAAGCTTCGGGCGAGCAGGGAGTAGAAGAAAAACCGTAATGGAGTAGAACGCTTTCCCCCAAAAAAATCTAAAAGGAAGAAAGAAAAACAAAATCCTTGAAGACAAGTGAAGGTATAAACGGCATAAAAGAGAAGCCCATAGCAAATAACAACCAAAAAGGAAAAAAATGAAATAGGGGAACCTGAAATATTTCACCATCGTGGGCCAAACTGAAACACTGTGGGGAAGCACTGAAGACAGACATTTTAGAAAAGTTTAGAGAGAATATCTTCTCAAAAGGGGAAGAACATCAAATTGTAGCCCAAGTTAGGGCTGGGGGAGTTGGTAATACAGGACAGTCAGCACTAAAATCTCCAAGATCCTACAGATTGGGTAGAACTTTTTGGTTCGGTTTTGAAAGGAAGATGCCAAAACAAGGAGATTTCACAACAACTACAAGCAAAAGCGTGGTCACCCTGCATAGGAGGAAGAGGAGGACATGACAGGAGGTGACAAAGTATCTATCTGACATTTTTTAAAATGAAAGTAGACATTATTAAAACCTTTTAGTTTCCACCCTTGAAAATGACCATACAGTGTGTTTGTGAGTCTAGTGGACAAGCTCTCTGGAATCATGTGGCTCCTTCTGTGGTCGAAGACCCCTTACATGAAGAACAACTGCTGCTGGCAACGCATGTGACACAACCAGGGCCCTTACACACAGCATGAAACCTGCCCACTTACTCCTGCTAGGACTCTACCATCAAGACAGTAAAGTAGAAACTCAAGATTAAGAAGGCCTCAGTTAAACTAAATCTGGTAGTACTCCCCCAGGACTCTTTTGGTTCACACTGCCTTGTGACCTGGAAGCAATTACAACCTTAAAAAAAAAAAAGAAAGAGCCGGAAAATATTCATCTTGAAGCCTGGCCCTGAATCTGTCCTCAAGAGGATAGGCGTGGCCAGCAGACAGTTAAAGAAGGAGGGTTGGGTCAGTGATGACTAATAAGTAAAGAAAATCAACTTTGGGACCTACTGCTCCAATAGAAATTCAGAACTCTGGGGAAAGTTCCTGAAAGACAGAGAGAGAGGTATTCACATTCTGATTTCACAGAATTAAAGGCAAGGCCACCCCACTCCCCACTTTGGGAAAAGCGACATTTAAGATACCCGCCTTGCCCCCGCAAGGAGACCCAAGAGCTCACTGGCATTGGGATCCCAGGGAACATGAAAAGGCCATGACTTCCACCCAGTCACCGGAGTGCCTTTAGAGAGATGTCAAAATGTCTCAAAATCATTGCTTTCTATAGGAAAGTTTACACATACCCAACAAGGATAACTTCACCTGGCTTTAGATATGGAACTCCTACCATGGGTCTTACCCTCCTTGGCCCTCTGCCTTCTTTCATGTGTAGGACTAACATTCCTATTTCCTCCACTTAATATCTGAAACCTCACCCCCAATGAGGAAGTTCTTCCAACTTACACTCTTCTAATTTAATGATTCTCCATACAAGGATATTCTATTATTCTCCTCCAGCTTTTCCCTCAAAATCTATATCCCCTCATCTTTCCCTACCATTAACCAAATACCACTCCTTGAAACTCAAAGAGTCCCGTAAACATGCCCCAATCACTTTGCTTCCCTTCATGCAAAACAGGTTCCTCTACCACCATATACCACCACACACAAACATACACACAGATGAAATCAACTGAAAATAATCTGCTGGGCAATTGGAATGAGAAAGGGGTCCTTTGCCCTATTCATCCCCATCTTATATTCTCGCATTTCCTAGTTACCCTGAGGTTTTGTTGTGTTTTTTTTTTTTTTCCTATCCAAAAAGTTCCACCAGTTCTACTCCAAGGCATCAGTCCTATAAGGGACATGGCATCCTGTTCTCAGATACATTCATTCCTGTGTTTACCGAGAAAGCTAAGGCATTGCCTGTAGACAGCTCTAGCAGAGACACCTTCATAGACTCCTTAGGTACCTCTATGTTTGTACACCTCACCTTATAAACATTTATGAGACTTGGATACAAAGGAAGGTTAACTATCTGCTAAATGCATAAGAGCTTACTCACTCAAATGAATGTCATTACTTCCAAAGTAGTCACCTTGGGAGGCTAGACATTGATCTCAAAGGAGTGACCAGGGCTTGAGGTCTCTATCTTGATCTTTGACATCCGCAGCTGGTTGAATTTAGGGATGCGAAACTCGTGTTGCTGTGGAAATTTCTTTCTACTCTGCCATTTTGCATCAGTGACTTGAGAATTATGGGATCTGATTCCATTTTGACATCTGAGGAGGTTCCTGGAACCACTCACCTGCAGATACCAAGGGACGACTATGCTCTACTACCCAAAGCCTCAACTGTGGGGGAACAAACTTGGAGGGCATTTTCAGCCCCTACTTCTCAACCATCTGAGACATCTTACTCTTGTCCAGTTACTATGTCATCTGCAAAAGTTGAGAATAACACAAAAGCATGTGAATGGACCAAAGGTAATCAATTCCAGCAGTGAAGTAGGCAAAAATAAAATATTTTAATCTCTCACGTACATTTTCATACCACCAGATCATTTTAGTTTTTCCACCCACTGCCAAGATATTTTTTCCCTATTATTCAAATAGTACTCACTTTTATTTCCTACTGTAAGGACATTATTTTACTCCATTTAAAGAAAATTCCTCACCTCATCATAGCTTTAAACTGGACCTCGGCTCTAGGAACAAGATTTTGAACAACTTCTAGATGTCACAGATATTCAAAAATCCTAAATATCAGGAAATTAATCAATCCTTTTCCAAATGGAAAACCACCTTAAAATGTCATCCTAAGTAACTAGGGTCATCCTTTGAGCACCTCTCATTTCTACTAGATCAAAAAAAAAATAAGAGCTGGCTTTTCTCAATTTGGTCTTCAGCAGGACCATGTGAATATTGCAGGTGTTTTTCACACTCCAAAGTTGAACCAATGTAACCTGAGACTTCAATCCCTTTTGTGATGCTTTTGGGTCCTCCCTGCAATAAACTGTGACAGTGGCTCTCAGGTTCTTCATTTCAGTGTACAGCATTCAAGATATGGAATTTTTCACTTAAAGGATTCCTCCTCACCAAGCTTTGGCCTTTCTTTAAAAAAAAGTCTCCTGGACCTCTTACACAAATATTTGGAGAGGCCATGTCAGCCTATTCTTTTTCCCTATTCTCTCACCCCTGACTATGGGCTTAACTCATTTTATAGACATTACTCATCCAAAGGTATACACATACATACACACATTTAGCTCACAGAATTTCAAACTCTCAATATTGGCTCAATCTGCTATCCATCTATAGAGTTTTCAAGGCTAGGAAGATTTTCTACCTCTTTTAATAGCTCCTCCCAATAGTGCCTAGCACGATACAAGGCATGCAATATGTACTTGATAATTAAATACTTGCTAAACTATGGGTAAAATGGAAATACTCACTACCCACTACCCCATACAGAAACCAAGAACAACCCCGTGTAAAAAGCATTGGACCTATGAATTCCTTTTACTTCCTGTGCTTCTCTCATAAACTTTCTCTTCTTTCTTCTCCTTACTTCCATGATAAAGAAATCACAGAAATAAAATAAAATTGGACTGGAGCAAAATAATAAAGTCAACTTCCAATTATCTCAGGGTGGTTTAGCCACAGCTAATTTTTGAACCCAGCCGACTTATGGACTGCCTTCTGCCACTTATAATACATGTGTGCTCAGGGAACAACTCATCTTAATATTTGCCTAAGCAGAATATAAATAGGAAGGTAAATCTGCTGGGGAGGGGGACAGGCAGAGAATAATAATGCATTTCCAAAGTCAAACAGAAATCATTAATTTGTTCACTGATCTACTGTTTCAAATTGGCCTGACATCACACTCTCCCTATATTGGCATAGTTGATTGTTGGCATCAAAGTCCACTTTGGCTGCAGAGAGGGACTATAGTTTACAGCCCATCATTTTCTCTGCCCAGGACTTTGGTTTGGGGATACCTGAGCTATTTGAGACACTAATCTCTCCCATTCAATCGCTGATGAACATCCTTGTCATAGAGCCATCCAAGACCAGGGCTCTATCTATCAGCTCTTGTAGAAATTCCAGATGTCAGAGACAGCTGGAAAGCCCAACAAGTCATAATTAAACACAGCAGCCCTTTTCAGAAAGCAATGGATTTTTAAAACGTCACCCTGGTAAACTACGTTTGGGTCATTTTTAAACCATGGCCCAAAATGTGCCCTGAAGTTTCGACTGGATGTACACCCTTCAGTTCCTGCCCTGAAACACTGAGAGCCATGTTACAGCACAGCTGGTAAAGAAGCTGCCACTTCCACCTCAAAGGTGGACGCAACAATGCAGTAATGAGCCAAGCTATTTCTTCCTACCACATCGTAAATGCTAAATATGTACTAATACAACAGGAATATGGAGAAAGAGCACAGAGCATCAAGACATAAGACGAGCACTCGGGAGCTATTGACACTTTTTTTTCTGCCACCACATTTACCATAGCATAATAAAAAAAGATAATGTCATAGGACACAATCGAATAAGAAAAACTAGTTACACTATAATATGAGATTATACTACTAGATTATACTATAATACTAAATGCCATTATTGGGCACTTGCTATGGACCAGGCACTAGAGACACATCATCTTGTGTAATCCTCACAGCCCTGTGAGGCTGGGATCATCATCTCCATTTTATAGATGAGAAAACTGAGGCTCAAGAAAGATCCACACAACTAGGAAAGAGAAGAATGAGGACTCTAACATAAGGCTGTAGGTCTCCAAAGGCCTCCAGGTAATTCTGATGAAGGCTAACGTCTGAGAACCACTGGACCACACTAACTTGTGTGTCATACGACCAAGCCCTGCTGAGTAAAGCTTCATCATGGTAAGATACCTAATCACCTCTCAGGTCAGGTATAGGGTGCATCCACTCATGCTGGGTTCAGGGTCGCATATAGAACACTTCTCTAGAGAACCTGGAAAAATGAAAACCTGCTTATTCTCCTTGTCCCTGGACACCAGCATTATGACAAAACTTAACTGTACCCTTAAATGGCACTAACACTAAGATTTCTAGGCATACCTTAGCAATGAGGTAACCAAATTTTGTTTCTTAGCAGACAGTCAAAGAAGCCTGAAACACAAATCTTTGCCTGCCCCTCAGTACTCTCCATTCTTCACGGACACTTAGCCTAAGGTCTTCTTAAAATTCAAATGAAGATGTATCCTGTGACGCACACTCTCACAAATAAGCTGAAAATTACCCTATTTTACAAACAATAAATCATCTCTCTTCAAATTCATCACAATTCATTGACCAGGGAGAATATGACCTTGACACGCAGCCTGCAGCCACTTTTTAAACAATGATCTACTTTTTAATGTTTTATGGGGAAAGGGTGGCTTCCGCTTAAAAAAAAAAAAAAAAAAAAAAAAAAAAGAGGGAACCAGAACAGCATATTTGAATTATGGGGATAGAAACAAAGTTAAATTTTACTCTTGACCAGAATTCAACTTCAGTTCACCAAAGAAAGTTTTCATCATAAAAGAGTGCTTTTAAGTTGTGAACAGTAGGAAAGCGTATGATTTAGAAAGAGAACAGGTTCTACGTTATTTTAAGGATGACCATTCAAAAACTGGCATTAATAAAGCCTAGTTTGTATGTGAGATTACATAAAATACTGTATAGCATCCTACTGGCTGAAAGGTAGATTACTTCTTATTACCTCCCTCTTTGGCCAGTCAGACGCTAAACCTTCTGGCAAGCAGAGACTCACATCCAACTGGAACGTCAGCATTAAGAAATTTCCTCTCTGGGACTTCCCTGGTAGTCCAGTGGCTAGGATTCTGCGTTCCCAATGCAGGGGGCCCAGGTTCAATGCCTGGTCAGGTAACTAGATGCTGCAACTAAGAGTTCATATTCTGCAACTAAAAATCCCACATGCCACAGCTAAAACCCCAGCTAAAATCTGGCACAGCCAAATAAACAAATAAATAAACAAATATTTTAAAAAGAAATTTCTTTTCCTTTTGAAAACTCAAAGGCGTAGGGTCTTCCTTCCGCCCTTAATGTAGTCATCAGTGGTTTCTCCCTTTCCCTGTCTATTTTACCCCGACAATTTCCACTTTCCTCAGCACTCTTTCCATTCCACTCTAGTGTTCACTTTCCCACCAAACTCAACCATGAACTTCTCCTCTCTCAATCCCGGAATGCTGGTTGATGATGGAAAACAGCTCTCTATTGTCTGAGGCCGTTCTGCTGCTAAGTCACTTCAGTCGTGTCCGACTCTGTGCGACCCCATAGACAGCAGCCCACCAGGCTCCCCTGTCCCTGGGATTCTCCAGGCAAGAACACTGGAGTGGGGTGGAGGCCGTTCTAGCCCATCTCAAACTTAGCTCAGCCTAGAAGCAATGAACCACTCCAGCTGTCCAACCCCAGATTAACGCCTCTTCTCCCTGCTCCCACCCCACCCTCCCATTCTGGCCCAAGGCTCTCAGGCCACTGTTCTTTATCCTGTTTCATTCTGGAATTTCCATCATTCACCTCCCTATATCTAGGATTCCGCCCACTTGCAGACTGGAAAAACTGGTGTATTCCCTCTTTCTCCTTCTTTCAAGGCCATTCTACTAACAATGGTGAATTCCTACCCCCATTCTGTATACTTACCTTAGTTGAGATTTTATAATTAATGCTCAGACTTGTAAGCCCTGGATCCCAGCTAACCTCTGCTTCCTTGGCCCTTCCAGGGCAGCGGCCATCAAAGCAAGTTTTTATGTTCCTCACACCAGCTCCAGATGACACCTTCCTCCTCTGGCTCATTATCCCACACTCTTTCTCTATTCTGCATTTTTCAGTCTGTATAGTATCTCTAAACTTCCTATTTCCTTGTGTGTAAATATATTTCTGTTTCTTCCAATATATCACTTTTTCTCCCTAGCCCTACTTTTATCCAAGATCATCCTTCTCTCATGGGGTCACAAAGAGTCGGACATGACTTAGCAACTGAATGACAACAACATCCTTCTCTCTTGCCCAAACCTTACTTATTCTAGCATGAAAGTTAAGAGTCTTAAAGGGTCTTCAAACTTTACTTTGTAAACATTATCCTGGAGATTTTAAGGTTCCACTTTTTCCTAGTTGGCCCTAAAATGGGACTAGTGATAGCCACCTTTCTTCCCTCTTCACTGCCTATCCAACCCACTTCTGACTTCCTTCTTTCTAATATTCAAATCCTTTTCTCCTATAATTCTGTTCCTCTAAAAGAACACACTCTCTAAAACCCTAATCCAGACTCATCATGTTGAGAACCTTCCCCCCACCCCCATGTAGTGAACTATAGCACGAATAAGGCAAAGAGATGTCTGGAGGAACCCCTTTTGCTTCCCAAGAAAGTTTACACTCCTGAGAAAGAAAGGGATCCTCCTTCCCTCCCTATCCTCTCCTGGTAAATCAATACAGTCAGATCTACAAGTGCCCTTGGTACAGCCACCATTTCTTGGGGAACTGCCTTCCACTCTGACCAATCCAGACTCTAACTGCGGGGCTTGACAGGGACTCAGCTTTCCTCTGCCCTAGCCCGACAATCTGCCATCTCCTCCTTGTGACCTAAAGAATGAGCCCTCCTTAACCCAGACATCAGAGTCCACCCCACTTCCTCCATCAACGACTTCTCAGGGCCAGAACATAAAGAAACCTACCTACCTTTGCTGCAAACCTAGCAATAGGGTCAGCTCTCTTATTAATGACGCCAATGTGAGTAAGGCTCTGTGCCCCATGGGCTGCGCCTCTTGTCCCCTACATCCACCCCCAGGGCAGCTGCCTCACTTACCGTGTCAAAAGATGTCCACACAGCTAGCAATGTCCACACAGCTTAGTCAAGATGGCCATGTCCCTTCTCAACTCCATCAGCCTTCAGATTCTCTTAACTTCCATAACCAAGCCTCCTGCTCCTCCTAGCTCCCCCAGTCTTTCCTACTAACTTTGCTGCTCCATCAGTATTTAACAGGTTCCTCACTCTATGTTTTGCTTCTATTTGGAGTCTCTGGATGATTTTTAGGATTAAGTTACCCCCATTTAATCCCCAGTGGAATCCTCCAAATTTCTTTCCTATATAACTGTCCTCTTCAGTACTACATGGACATCACCATCCAATTTAAGTACCCCTAAACTCTGCTCCACTGTGCTGCCTACCGTGTCTCCCAAAATAAAGCTTCCCCTCTCCCAACATTCAAGGACAGGACAGGTAAACAGAAAATTAAGTGGCTTTTAAAGTCCCTTCCAATGCTGTAATTTTATCATCAACCTAATCCTCTCCCAACCCCAAACGCATCCTGCATTCATTTCCCCTGAAATACGTTTCAGCGGACTGACTTGGAGAAATAGCCTTCTAAGCTGAAAGACCCACGGGCTAACCAGGGTAGCGCAAACCTACCAATGCATCGGAGAAGTGTCATCAAACATTTTTGCAATCGTACTCCACCTCAGTGCCCAACCGCCTGGAGAGTATTCACTCGGCTGTCGCAGAAGTTACCAGGCTCCCTTCCCACGCTAGCATAAAGAGCCCCTAAACTGGGCTAGCCTAGGCTCCTGGTCTAGCCTCATCCTCACCAAGATACGCTTGTCCTTACTGCCTACCCCAGGAGACACCAAGAATGAATAAGTATCACCGCATCAACAGCTTCATTCAGACAACGTCTAAAATTTTCAAAACAGTAAAACAAAAACAGAGTGCCTCCACCGCAGGTGGGGTGGGAGGGTGGAACAGAAGCCCCCACCCCCCACACCGGCCTCCGCGGTTTGCAGTCTGCTTGCCTCGCGCCTTCCCCTTGACCACCTCTTTCCCTACAACAATCTCCCCCACCTCCACAACTCGAAATCCCCAGCTGAGGTGCGGCCGGCTCCTCCCAGCCTTGCCCCGGACGGCCCTCTGGCCCAGCCTTCCTCTCGGCGGGACCCCGGAGAGCAGGCCCCCTCCATCGTCCAGTTCACCTCCCGGTCCCTTCCCGGACCCCTGGGCACCCCCGCAGGGCTCTGTCCCGAAGCAGAACCTCGACGAGCCAAGCCCACGAGGCCCGTCGCGGGACCCACCCCCCGCTTCCTTCTCCCAGCACCTCGTCCTCCATGCACCCGGCCCCCGGGGCTCTCCGTCGTCTTCGTCCGGGCTCGTACCGCCCCCCCGTCGGGGGCTCCACCCCCCGCCTGCCCCCGCCCCCAGGCCGGCCCCCTCCCCACCGCGCGCCGCCGGCGCCCTCTGCCCCGGCACGGGACTCCCTTTGGCCTCCGTTCCCCGCCCAGAAGCGGCGGCGGCGGCGGCAACGGCGGCGGCGGCCCCAGCAGGAGCAGCAGCGGCGGCGGCAGCGGCGGCGGCGGCAGCAGCGCCGCCCCGGCCCCGCCCCGCCGCCCGCCGGAGCCCCACGCCCCGCCCGCCCGCCCCGCCGCGGGACTGCTCCCCCCGAAGCCCACCACTAAGCCCCCCCGCACTCCCCAGCCGCGATCCGTTCGAATCCAGCTCCGCCAGGCCTGCTGTCCGTTCCTCACGCCCCTCAGGACCCGGGGTGGGGGAGCCCTGGGGTTCGTGGCCATCCCTCTCCCTCCTTCCCCAAGGGCTGAGGGATTGCCCCTGATCCCGAAACCCGGCCCCGTAACCGGAGCCTCCCTCCTTGCAGTCCTCGGCTTTGCTCTCAGACCCCTCGCCTTCAGGCCTGGCGCGAAGCGGGTGGAGAGCTTGCACGCCGGGATCTCCCCCCTGGCTTGCCAGGGCTAGTATGAATTACCCCCATCTCATCCTCCTTCAATTTAAGCCCCCTCCCCGCCGCGCCCGGCCCGGCGGCCCCCGCCCCTAGAGCGAGGGCAGCGGAGCCAGGGCGCTCCGAAGTCATCCCCCGCCTTTTTTCCAGGGACTCGGATAATTGCCCCTGCCCCCATCACAGCACTCCCACTCCCGAACCCAGGCCCCGCCGCCACCTAGGGGTACCCCTTACCCTACGGTTCCTGCACCCCGACACCAGAGAGAAAGCAGCCCTTCAGAGCACCCGTCGCACCTCCCCTCTGAGGTTGGAGGGTATTTTCTCCTGGTCTCTTCAGGACTTCATCACGGACAGCCCCCCCCTCAAAAAAAAAAAAAAAAAAAAAAGCCCTTTCTCGCCCTGCCCTGCCGGCCAGCCTCCCTTCGGATGGTCGGATCCTCGGAGCAGGGGGTTGGGGCCAGGTAGTTAACAAGACCGATGCCTCCACCTCCCTTTCTGAGGAGTGGGGTAATTCCAACGGTTTTACCTCAGGATCAACCCGACCCCCGTTTCCATGGAGACCCCCGCCCAGCCGGGAAGAAGACTCTCGGCTGTGGTGAACAAGTCTCACCTGGCTGAGGGGAGAAGGGGTGAGGAGGGGGTAGGGTATGGCACGGATGGGGTACGAAGGTGGGAAGTGGAGGGGAGCTGTCCCAAAGGGAGGGGCGAGGGCAGATTGAGCTCCAGGGAGCGCGACGTCCGGGGACACGAAGAGGACGGCGCCCCCGGGGGGCAAGCAGAGCGGCCGCGGGGCGAAGAAGGGACAGGGTTGGGGAAAGGCTTGAGGTAGAAAGGAGCGGGTGGGGGATATGAGAAAGCTGGGGAGTCAAAAGGGGTGGAAGGGTTGGGGGAGAGAAAAAAAAGACGCACCTGTTCCCGACTCGGCTCCGCGGGGAGGCTCAGGCCGCCACCCGGACTCCCTCTAACCCCTTCAGAGCCACCACCCGCCTAATACTGCCCCGATCTGATGCCCCCTCCGCCCCTTATTGCCACCGACCTCCTTCTCCTCTCTCTCAGCGACGGCGGCGGCGGTCGGACTCTAGGAACTGAGAGGAAGAAGGGAGGGCTCAGCAAAGCGGAGGAGAGACAGAGCCACACACTGGCAGCAGCCGCGGCGAGCGAAAGAGTGAGGGGGAGAGCGGTGTGTGTGTGTGTCTGTGTGTGCGAGCGAAGCCTGGTGGAGTGGGTGCCGGTCGCAGGGCTCGACGGGAAGTGGAGTCCGGTCGGGTTCGCGGGTGGCGCCGGCCCCCGCTCTGCGGGACTACAACTCCCAGAATGCCGCCTGCCCGGGGGGAGGAATAGGGAGGAGGAGGCGAAGGGAGGGAGCAAGCAAGAGAGGGAGGGACGAAAGCAGGGAGCGAGCGGCGGCGAAGGGGGCAGAGCCAAGCAGCCCCGGTGACACTGGGAGGGGAGGGGAGGAGGAGGGGATCGCTGCGAGGACCGAGCGGATTCCGGAGAGGGAGGCAGCGGTGGCTGCAGCAAGCCGGGCAAAAAGCTAGACTCCCAGGAGAGGCGAAGGTGCTCAATTCGAGGGGCTGCAGGAGCCCCACGCCCCCCCCCCCACCGTACGCCCCACCAAGGGGGAGGTTGAGGAAGGGAAAAGATCAGTGCACCATGGTCAGGGGTTTCTCTCTTTCTTCCAACGCTCTCCACCTTATGCCCCGACCTGACTTTCTCAGGCCACCGGTGCTGGATCCAATGTGCAAATCCGGAGACCCCCGATCTCCCCTGCCCAGCAGCACAGAGCAGACGCATTCAGTCCCCTTCTCCCAGGGGCCTGAGGGAGGCTCCCCTTGCTGGCAGGGCGTGACTCCCCCCTTCTTCCCGCCCCCCCTCGTCGCCACCCCTCATCTCCCTCCCCGGAACCCCTCCCTTGAAGCCGGGGCTCGCGTCTCCCTCCCCGCCAAGAAAGGGAGCCCCTGGGGGCGACTACCCAGCCCCCTCCCTTATACTGGGCCCTTACCCACCAGTATCCCCTTCTTTAGCGTTGCCCCCCCTCACCTAAGTAATAGTGGGGGCGACCTGAGTTGGACTGGTGGCTACTTTTCCTCTGAGACCAGCCGTCCTTGGCCACGCCGACCCTGTGTAGAGACAGAGAAGCACATTAACACTGCTGTTCCACCCCTCGAGTTCGGATGCCCGTGGAAATGGCTCACAAGGAAAGAGGGGTTGGTACTGGAAGTGAGCTGGGGGAGAATCCCAATCCTCAAACCTCATCCCACGCGTGGAAATCCAGAGATTCGGCCTCTTCCTTAAAAGCCATCAAATCGCTTGGGGAGGGGGGGCGTTAGTTGGGGTAAATTATCTAAACCCGAATGTCCATGCGACTCGAAGCGACGCTACATGTAGGAATAAAGATAGGAACTAGGCTGCCGCCGCGAGAGGAAAAGTATACCCACCCCCCGCCGTCGTCCACCCCCAAACACACACCCCTAGGAGAGTCAGATGGCCGAGTAAGGCGGGGAAGGCGGTGGGAGTGCTGGAGAGTGAAAAGGTTGTGGCGGGGAGGGTCCGCGGCCCCCTGAGAGCAGAATCCAGATGCTAAAGAGGTTGCGGGGGGGGGGGGGTGTGCGGCATAATTGCAGACAGTGTCTCTCCGCGCTTTTCCCGGAATCGCCGCCGAACACCGTCTAACACTCGTAGTTGCTTACCAGTCAATCCCCTAGCCCCATTTGTGCGCGTGAGGCGGCCGGAGCCCGGGAAGCCCGGGCACAAACTCCGCGGAAGCTGGCCTTCGCCGCCGCCGCGCTACCACGGGCCTCCCTCCCTTTGCTGGCGGCCCCGCCGATCTACCTTCGCCCCCGGCCGAAGCCAGACCCCGCTCCCAACTCCACGCCCCTACTCCACCCCCAGCCCCCCCTCCCCTCGCCCTCTCCCCGCGAGCCGGGCCCAGCCCCTAGCACCGCCCCGCCCTACCGCTCGGTCCCGAGCCCAGCAAGTGCCCCGAACTCGCCCCCCGCCCCCACGCCCAGGCCAGTCCGGCCGGGCCTGGTTTCCCCCTCCCGCCGCGCCCCGCCCCCGAATCCACGTCCTACTTCGCCACCCAACTCGGCCCGGTCCGGGTTCGGCCCGCGCCCAGGCCACCGGAGTCCCCGGTTCGGTCCGGTGTATGGCCACCCACCCCGCCCTTGCCTGGGTGCCGGCCTGGCCCGCTGCCTGCGCCCGCCGAGCCGACTCGGGCGCGCGGTCCGGGTCCCGGTCCCGGTGCCGGCCTCGGTCCCGGCGGCGTTGCCGCGTCTCGCCACGAGGGCTGGGTCCACGCAAGATCCGAACCCGCGCGGGGTGGGGGCGGCGGAAAGCAAGTTTCTTTATCTCCCCTCCGCCCCCGCCGCAGGGCCGCGCCGTCCCCCCCCCTCCCACGGCGCCCCCTTCACCTGGGCAGAGCCCCTCGCCGGCTGTCGCAACTTTGCTCTTCTCCACGCTGCCGGGGAAGCGGGCGAAGCGCGAGGAGGAGGGAGGTGGCGGGGGGTGCTGGGATCAGGCCGCTGGGCTCTGGGAGGACACGTGGGGGAGGAGGGGAAGGAGGAGGAGGAAGGGGGGGCGGGCCTGCAGTTCTCGGGGCTCCCCCTGCCAGCCCCGGGGAAGCCGGAACCTCGCCAGGCAGCCGCAGACCCCGCACTGGCCACGGGGGAAGAACGGAGCCACCTTCCCCGGCCAGCCCTTGGCTCCAGGAAGGAGGGGGGGCGAGCAACGCCGCTCGGGGTCGGAGAGCAAGCGTTTTCGCTCGAGCTTTCTGTGTGACTCTCTCTCTCTCGGTTTAGCCTCTGTGTAAGCGGGTGGTGGTTAGGGTCTTGCGTGCGCGGGGTGGGGGGCGCCCCCGCCGGACGCCCCGCCCCTCCCCCGGCCCCCCACTTCCCTAACCCGGGCGACCTCGGTGCGTGGCTCCAACGCTTGGGCACCGAGGCCGCCCGCGGGTGCAGCCCCAGCCCCGGCGCCGAAGTGGGACAGGTGCTGGGGAAGGGAAAATGCCGGGGCTCGCTGTCTCGCGTCGCGTCTCCGGGGCGTCCCACCCTTCGTGGCAACCGCCCCGGCTGCAAACCTCCCTAGGCAGACCTCAAAGGGCAGCCCCCGGCCTGGGCGTGGAGACATGGGGGTGGGGGGGCGGCGGGAGTGAGAGGCCCGAGGGAGAAAGGAGGAGGGGGCGAAAGGTCTGTAAAGGGGGAAGCCTGCTCGACTCGGGCCAAAAACCTGGCTCGAAGAGGATTCCGCTTCTGCCCGCTTTCTCTGGGCTCCTCAGACACCAAACTGAACCCCTTGACCCTTACCCTTTACCCTAACGACTCCTTTCCTGGCTAAAGGAATAAATCCTCCTACGTGTTTACATCCCAGGCTATCCCCGGGACTGAAGGGCTGAGAAGTCTGCGGTCCACACTGGAACTCTGATGACTTCACATTAACTCTGAGGAGGAGAGCAGCTTGCGATGGATGTCAAGCTGCCGGCCTTCTTGCTTTCAGTCTTTGGGTGTTTCTTAGCAGTTCCAGCCCTGAGTCCCTGGTGGGGACTTCAAAGGCACGGCCTCAACCTAGAGGGTATTAGGGGAGGTGCCCAGCAGTTCCTGGAGGGTTCAGGGCATTATTGTCAACGGAATGTGAAATGAATAGCAGGAATTTGAAAAAAATCTTTATGTGCAGATATATTGATATTATTTATTATATATTTATCTATACTAAGGAAGCCAGAGGGTCATTTGGACTAAAAGGAAGCCCAGCAGGATTAATGTCTTCCTCCTCCTTCTCCCCGCCCCCCTGCCTTTGTCCTAGGCCCAGAGGTTCCATCCCTAAGCTATGGGGTGTCTTCTCTCCTTTGGAAGGACTTTAGAGATGGCAGTTGAGACTTGCCTGCTATGTCTGCCTCACCTGGTTTGAAGGATGCGCGTGAGTACTGTGGAGGAGGGCAAGCATGAAGGCTGCAGTGGTTTTGCTTTTGAGGCCTGGCGTTCTGCGACCCCTCTTGCTTGTCCTCACCAACCTCAAAATCTATTGCCAGTGGTGAGGACAGACTGCTTGCCATTTTGCTTTGCTTGGGGGAACCTCTTCACTAGCTGTTTTACTTGACCGCTCCCACCCTGCCTTGCACCGCACGCACATACGTTAAAAAGTGCTTGGCCTTAGTTGCACCAAGGGAAAGTGAAGATTTGGAAATGATTGTTTAAGCTAATCAATATATGAACTCAGAATGCATTCTTAAAGGGGGGAAATTGCCTCTATCAGGCCTGATAACGCAGACCCCACCAATTCTGCTTTGATTCACATTGGCCGTCTTCAGTGATTTTAATTAACCCAGTAATTACTGCATCTCCACATCTCTTAAGGCCCTTAGGGCCTTAGGGCTACTTTGTTCCTTGGTTTGAGGCTGAGATGGATTTTGGACATCTCCATTCCCTCTCGTTTGTGTCTTACCATTTGGCTGCATCATTTATCTGGTGAAATGAAGGTTTGGGCAAGATGGTTATTTCCTGGCTGAAGCTTTAGCTTTTCTGAGCCCTTTCCTGTTGGGGGCCACATTTCCTGCCCTGCAGGAGATGATGGGAAACCAAGGAGCAGGGTAGTGAGAGTTGTGGGAAACCTTGTAAAGAATGTAGATTTAAATGACTATTTTATTTGAGGCTAGAACCACAATATCATCATCATAATACCTTATCTTTGTACAACATCAGAGTGTTTACAAAGCCCTTTCAGTTGTGTTATTTCATTTGTTTCTCACTGCAGCTCTTGATTTTTTAATTGAGGAAACTGAGGCCAGGAGCGGCTCTGAGCAGCTAGCTGAAGGTCACATGGCTAGTGAGTTCCCGAACCAGGATTCAACCTCAGTAGCCCTGTTTCCACATATGGAGCTCCTTTTAATATGGTATGGGGCCTCCATTTCATGTCAAAAATATTCCCTTTCAGGCAGATTTGTTTTTCTAGTTGTTTCTCCCATCAATAACAGCTGGACTCAGAGAGGCAGCTTGTTGTAATGGAAAGAGGATTGTTTGGAGAGTTCTAAGAATCCCATCCCAGTTCTTTCGTGTCGATAGCTAGCAGTGGGACCTCAGGCAAGCCCTAGAATTTAAGCAGTGCCAGCCTTGTGCCAGGTAATGTGTTTTGGGTCTTCCCCATGCTCTAAAATATAGAAATCAATGCACCTGTCATACCTCCCTCACAGGCACACACCTGAGCATCAAATGAAATAATGGATGGGAAAGAATTTTGTACACTGTAAACTACTAGGCTCATACAAGAGTTGTTATTATTAGCGTTGGCACCACCAGCCCCCCTAGATGTGGCACAGAGATTTAGGGGTGACACTGGCCTGAGCCCTGTCTTCGTGAGCTGACCAGACAAAACAGAGCATTGGGGGGGGGGGTGTCCCAGGGTAATTTAGGCCCCAAACCAAACCTCTGGCTAAATTCATAGGATAATTGCTTCAATTCTCTGCTTTGTTCTGCAATCACAGGCCTTGTCTCTCTGGTAAAACAGCCCAGTCCTATGACAACAACAACAATAAAATCCCAGTGGTTTAGATCTTTAGAGTGTCAGAATGAAGCAGATTTGCAGCTTCTGGTCATCCCTTCAGTCCCTGCAGTTGAAGGTGAAGTCAGTTGAAGGTGAAGTCAGGTTTGGAATCTAGGGTCTCAAGCCTGTCAAAGGACTCATGCTAAGTCACCCCACTTGAAAGCAGACCAGAGGAGATCAGGGTTCAGAAAGAGACTTGCAAATTTGGGGAAAGAATGGGGCTGGTACTAGACTGACTGTGAGTTACACACACTATGTGCTTTCCAGTGTTTCACTTTATCTTCTGGGTAGGGCCACAGAGAGCAGTTCATTGCCGGTATTCATATAAACTTCAAATGCACCTTATTGCCGCAGGTTGCTGCTGGAGATGCATTCCAGCAGCTCACTGCAGCTGAGGAAGGCCTGGTCTCTGCCCTCTCAGAGCCCCGGGTCTAGATGGGGAGACAGTGTGTCTGGTTAAACTTAACTCTGTAAACAACTAACAACCTTTCTGGATTTTATAGCTGCGGGGCAGGGGGGAAATGAGGAAGGGGGCTAAAATCACCCCAGAGCCCTCTCCAGATCAAGCCTCCTCTCTTCCTGAAGACTCCTAGGCACTTAACAAGGTTCTTAATCAAACAGACAGTGTTAGAGGTGGAAGGAACGCTAAGAAATCAACTGCCCTCCTGAAAAACTGGCTGTGACTGCAGGCTGCCAACAAAATCAAGTCCTTGAGTCCTCACCTAACTTTCAGGGTCCTCCCCGGTTTGATTCCAGCCTTCTTTCCTTCCATGTCCCTCACAGGGCTTCTGTTCTCACCAAACTGGCCCTCTTGGCATTCCTTGGACAAGACCAGCGCTTCCTTGACTGTTCCTCAGCTTTGTCTATGCCCTTCTCAGCTTGTTGAAATGGCACTCAACCATGCCTCAAGCCTGCTCTTTCCTGCCACCTCTTGTCCCCCACTCCCTGACCCCACAGTACTGAATTGGTCCCTTTACTTAGCACTTCTATGCTCTGCCTATCTATCTTTCCAACCAGATTTTCCCTTCCTTGGATGAAGGAACCCAGTATTCCTCATCTGTGTATCACAGCCTCCATCCTCCCTTACCAATGTTGTCCACCCTGGCATGGAGTTGGCCCTCAACAAGTGTTTGTTAAGTGAATGAATGGATGATCAAATCCAACCTCTTTATTTTATAGTGGGGAAACTGAGGCCCAGAGTTAGTTTTCCTCCTAGCCAGTTATTAAAGACAGTTTTAGCAGAATTCTCCAGTGGTCCACTGGTTAGAGTCACAAGCTTCCACTACAGGGGGCATGGGTCCGATCCCTGGTCTAGGAACTAAGATCCCGCATGCCGCTCAGCCAAAAAAAGGGAAAAAAAATTAAAGACTCAGTTTTAAATCTTGGTCCTTTTTAGTCTTTCTCTTCCCATTTAGTGGTTTCATACAGTCTCTGAAGTTAGACAGATGTGGTTTGAATCCTGACTCTGCCACTTCCTAGCAATATTACTTTGGACACTCCACTTCTTTCTGAGCCTCAGTTTCCTCATGTATAACATGGGACCTAATAAATATCTCCTGAAAATGTTTCAATGGTCAAATGAGTTCTGTATGTTAACTACTTCATAAAGTGCCTGACCTCCAGTGGACATCCCGTAATAGTTTTCTGGTTATTGTGTTTAACGTGAGGAGTTTTTAAAGAGTTCAGAACTTGAGAACACCTGCTGAATTCAAGCCTGGAAATAAAAGCCACAACCTGAACACAGAGAAAAAGAGAGGTGTATTTTTGAAGAAGAGAATGGAATAAAATGTAGCTAGACTTTTCAGTCAGTCAAACTATTACCTCTTCCTCCAAAGAGGCTGCAGAAGCTCAGGAACAGTTCTCAGCCCAGTGGCCCACATTCGGTGGGAACTCCCCAAATTGCAGTTCCTGGAGCGGTGCATTCCTCTGGTTGTAGTGGTGGTTCTGTGTTGGCTTGGGGATGCTGACCCGAGATTGACATGCCCTGCCGAAGCTACACATGCTATTCTCACCCCTATCTGTGTGCCTACAGGACACCCTTCACCTGGCCAAATCCTTCAAGCCCCACTTCCATGAAGCTTTCTCTGAATGCTTTTGCCTCTGAACTCTTGACCCCATAGGTAAGCCCCGCTTAGCAGTTAGTTCTTTTCTGTGTTCTGTGCCCTGGTTCTACCTCTCCATCTGAGGGCAGGCACCTTGTCATAGACATAGAAGGTGCATCCCCCACAATGCCCAGCAGTATTTGAGGAGGCAGCACTCCAGGAATACTTTGGGATTGTTTGACCGTAGGTGTTCAGTGGGGGCATGGGACCCTTCAAGTCTCACCCACACTCTATCATTTCCCACCCCCCCAACCTGCCCCCCTGTACACCACACTTCTCAAATCATCCACCCCCAGGATACCCCAACCTTTTCAGTAGCCATCTCTCTTAGAATTTGCAAATATCTGGAGGGCAAGGGCCATGTGTTACTATGTCCTCTGCACAGCCCAGCATAGCACTTCCGACATTAACAAACTAGAGTAAGCACATGGTTTTGTTACTATAGATAACTTGGTAAAGATACCATGCTTATTTCGGGACTGTGTGTTTATATGTATTCTTGTGTGTCTGTTCTTGCTCATTAAACTTCAAGGGGCTCCAGAGGAAGAATTGTCCATTTTGGGAAGGCAGTCACAAGATAAAAAAGACAAGTTGAGACCTGGGATTTAGATTTTTTTTTTTTTTTTAAAGCTAGAAAGCCAGTGTTCTCCCTTCAGTACCTACTCAGTTTCAATGCTCATCCCAGGACTTCTCCAGTGGTCCTGGTGGTCCAGTGGCTAAGACTCCATGCTCCCAATGCAGGGGGCCCAGGTTCAATCCCTGGTCAGGGAACTAGATCCCACATGCCACAACTGAGAGTTCACATGCTGCATCTAAAAGGCTGACATAAAGAACAGCCGTTTGGACACAAGAGGAGAAGGAGAGGGTGGGATGATTTGAGAGAATAGCATTGAAACATGTACCTATTATCATATGTAAAATACATAGCCAGTGGGAGTTTTCTGTATAACTAGGGGAACCCAAAGCGGGTGCTCCATGACAGCCTGGAGTGGGAGGGAGGTAGGAGGGGGTTCAGGAGGGAGGGGACACATGTATGCCTATGGCCAATTCATGTTGATGTATGGCAGAGGCCATCACAATATTGTAATTATCCTCCAATTAAAATAAATAAAATTCCAAAAATAAATAAATTTTTAAAAGAAATGCCAAATACAGTTCCTAAATATGTCTCTAAAAAAATAAATAAATAAAAGATCACAGGTGCCATGACTAAAAAAAAAAACCCCGCATGTCACAACTAAGACCCAGTGCCACCAAATAAATAAATATATATTCTTAAAAATACCAACACCAAAATTTCTCAAATTTAATATACACAAGTCTTGTGGGTGGTGCTGTCAAAATTCAGATTCCAAGGCACCCACCCACCTGGGCTTTAATTGAATAGGTCTGAGGTGCAGTCTCATACTCTGAATTTCCAATAGTCGCTACCGGGAAGTTGGAACCAGAGGATTCCTAGACAACCACGACCCCTTGAAAGACATTGAGCACTCTTTCCATTTTCATTTTCACCCAGGGGTCCCCCAAATTTTCACTGCCAAAGGTTTTATGAATTTTCTCCTCACGGGCCCCATTTTAAACACATGTAACTTAGTGTGTGCTACACACTGTTGCAAGGATTTTACAAATAATAACTCAGTATAACTTCTTAAGGTAAATATTATTTTCTCCTTTTACAGATGAAGAAATTGAAGCACATAAATGTTCAGTGACTTGCTCAAAGTTGCCCAATTAGTAACTTTTTTTTTTTACCACCCCCCATACCATGTGGTATCTTAGTTCCTTGACCAGGGATTGAACACATGACCTCTGCACTGGAAGGCAGAATCTTAACCACTGGTGAAGTCCTAGTAAGTTTTTAAAATGGAGGTC